>NW_010125162.1:89605-113295 GCF_000699245.1 Pterocles gutturalis
TAAGCATGAAGCAGTCCTGAACTTCATCTTTCCTTGATTTCTTTGTTTCCTCTCTGACCTACCAACATGCCCACAACACTTTTCTCATTTTCTTCCTGCTTGCTTATTAAAGAAAATGAAGTTTCCTGCTCCCTGAGGCTATCTCTCCTTTGCAGCTCAACTTAGTTTGTACTTTAATCTTCTGTGTGTGCTCTCAACCTCTTCAAAACTTTCCTATTTATTTTTGAAAACTCCGAGAGCATAACCCTGCTGAAATAAATAGAAGATGCTTGGATGCATCAAAGTACAGGCTCTGGTACAGAACTAGCTAATTTATAACAGTACCCAAATAGCTAAAAACTTTCTTGAGACAGAAAAGTGTCTGTAAGAAAACTCAGAAAATAATCAAGCTTAAATTTCAAATTTTCTACACTTTTAATCTCATAAATGTCTACTCTTTCTAGTTCTTTTTGCTGTAGGCATTTATTTTTTTTACAGCATGCTTTTATCATGGAAATGCATAGGTTTTTGCTGCTTTTCTGTCTCAGAAACAAAAATAAATGGTTATTTCTCTATGCACTGAAAAAGAAAATATTGCTCCTGCTTGGAACATCTTGTGCCAAGTTTCTGCTCAGATCGCATTTTCCAGGCTGCATTATACAAGCCTCTGGAAAGTGTTCTAGTGGAAATGCTGATACAGCCTTAACTAGAGAAAAATTAATGGCACCTCTACAGTGTCCTGCTTAACTTCAGACCCTCTGCATCAGACTGCTCAATACTCCAGGCAGTATTTCTAACACAGATTGATAATGTTCTCCCCATTCCTTGCAACACCACTGTTTCAGCAATATCAGCTGTATAGTTCTCCTGAGCACACATCAAAGTCTACACTGCTTATGTACTGAAATCATGAACAGATTAGCACAGATTTTACTGGAGAAGGGATATATGTCCCAGGGTAAGGCAGTGTGGCAGCCCTCTACTGTGAGGCTGCTTCTCATTTTCCCAGCTGTATGTTGGATGTTGCACTGAGTTCCCCTGTAAAGGATGAAAAGCATCATTTTTCTTTCAATAAGCCACTTGAGAACAGGCCATGAAATATTTTAGATTCAGTCATGGATAGAAATTTTTTCAACAGGAATTTGAATAGGAATGTCAATTAAATAGAGAGTAAAAATCTCCATGAACAGAGAAGTTTTGGTCCAAAATGTTTTCTTTTTTTCTAAATCTCTTGCAATTCTGGCATGATACTACTTTGGTCTTATTTCTTTCCATCAGTAAGGACTGGACTTTTTCACAAGTTCATCCTACTAAACTTGTAGGATTTGGGGATGTGTGAGTTTGTTTTTCCTCTACAGAAAAAGAAGAGGTAGTTGCAAAACTCAGTTCTGTGGTCACATCACCTTTCCACCATGGAGTGGAAAAGCAAAGGGTGACCAAGATGCCATGACACAGGTGGTGGAATTAATCTTCAAAATTATTAAATATCTAGGGAAGCCCCTGGCACAGCTTTGGTCCAGAAAATCAGCTCTCTCCCTAGCCGTTCCTAGGCACCGCCTGGATGCAGGCATGGCCCAGGGACCATTCCCACCAGGAAGCTTGGTTACAGTCACTCGTTTTTTAGACTAAAGGAGAGTTTAATAGTATGGACATTGACAGACCATGCCAGCCTCCTTCGGGGCCAGAGAGCAACCTCTGACATTGCTTGGTTTACTAGCCAAGTTCTAACCTTAGACATCAATTCATCCTGGTATTTTACTTCAGCGAGATCTTAACCTGGCAAAGCACTCAAGGAAATGGTTTAGTTTAATCAAATTCTTAAGTCTCGTGGACTGGGACATCTTCAGCTTTAAGCATGTGTTTAAGTGCTGAGCTAAATAAGGATGCACTTATCTCTGTGCTTCAAGTTAAATATGAGCTTTGCAGAAAAAGAGACCTTAAAAGAAAAGGCCTATTTCCCATAACATACTAAATCCTGCAATTATAGTAGCAATTTCACAATATGTAGAAAGACAGTGCCAAGCACATATATTTTTCAGGGTTTCAATTTCCCTGATGTGAGACATCTCAGGGACATTTTAGTGATTTGTTACAGTCATACAACACTCAGGCAAGAACAAAGCCTTGCTGAGCACTTTCCTAGGAAATATAACAAGAAGATATTTGACTCAGAATGGGAATACAGTATTTTATGATGTTAAAGCTAATTTTTGAAAGAAATTATGAAACTTTTCATTTAATGTAATTCATTATTTCTTTCAAGTGGTACTCTGGAGAAGTGCAGCATATGCCTCTATTATGGGTAAGAGAGGAATTGCTTGATGAAGTTAAATCCAGCTTTACTAATAGAAAACCACCAAAAGCTGGCTTTGTGCCTAGTGTAAAACTTGTCATGGCATCACCTGTTGCAATTAAATTAAATTAAATATGTATGGTGACGTGAACGGTGGCATGAACGGGACAGAAGTGGACAAACATGCTATATGTGTCCTTGGGGTGCATCTGGTGAGGTACTGTTATGTATGCCAGGAAAAGAAGTCAAGTCCCCACTCCTGCAAAAATAGTTGCAACTTCCAAGATGTAAACATTGTGAATAATCTCATTGGCTTCAGTAGAGCCATCAGGATATACATAAAAGATATGCCCGTACGTTTTAGACAGTCTGAGGACTAGGATAAGCAGATATTCTAATCTGAAAAGCAGACAGAGGGTCTTAAATAATTTCCTCAAACATCCTTAAACAGGTTCAGTGTAACTGATCTCTGCTTCTTACAAGAACAATGCTTTTGTAAAAACTTTGCCCAGAAATATGAGCACGACAGAAACACAGGCACTATAAGCATTTAAGAGTCTAATGACAAACGGTGTCTTTTCATGAAATAAGTCTTCCCCTGTGATACCTGTAGCCAATACAGGTGGAAGCACTGACCAGATGGAAAGGGACATGTGAAAATCAGATAGCAAAGACGTCCCCTCCTAGGCTAGTCAAAGGAAAGAAATAGGTACTGCAACTCGTCTAGCTCAGAGAGCTGCTTTAGGATGAGGAGCCT
The DNA here is from genome assembly GCF_000699245.1 of Pterocles gutturalis. Lineage (NCBI taxonomy): Eukaryota > Metazoa > Chordata > Aves > Pterocliformes > Pteroclidae > Pterocles > Pterocles gutturalis. Next base: position 92,635 of record NW_010125162.1, read on the forward strand.
TGCAGGCATCTAAGGGCAGCTGCCAGAGCTGATGAATAGTCCAGGATTACTAGTTCATATACCTGAGAGCACGTGTCCAAAGTGTGGTCAGACTAATCCCTCCAAGACATCTTTGTTCATTGTGACTGCAATGAAAATGTTGATAAATAATTTTCAGGTGATGGGCACTTTGACCGTTCATTTTGTTTGTTGGGCGGTTAAGATGGGTCATTAGGGCTCCAGGATGGCAGCTGGGTGACTGGAGCATTACAAACAATGCAGTTGTGAGCAGCCAAGAGTCACTACAAAAAGGACTGAATTAAGCAAGTACTGTAGGGAAGACGAAGGCAACTTTTTTCCAACTGTTATTTTTGTCCATTTGCACCCTAATTTAATGTAATTCTTGTTCTTTTTTTTTTTTTTTTGTCCATAAGAGTCAGCTTTTCTATCTCCCTTTAAGTTACAGAATTTGCTTAACCTTTCTTTTTATTAATTTAGCATTAGGTGTTTAATTACTGGAAATTCTCAGGTGTAGGCAACTTTACTATGCTACGAATAAACACCATAAATCAATATTAGTTTTCTTCCCTTGTAAAGCTCCCTTGTTGCTGAAAACTGTTAATATTTTTCAAGATTATACCATAACCATATTTGTATAAGAACCTTTTACTGAGCTTGAAATTCTATACCAAATACTTATGTCTTTGAAAGACTCAAATCTTCAATAAAATATATTAATCTTAAATATTAGAATTTTCCCTTTCTTTAATAGAAAGATATTTGGTATTAATGCGTATTACAGGACCATTTTGTCAGGTGCCCATTCCCTTACATTTTATTTTGGAAGGAATGAACGGGGTTTCTTTTAAGAGTAAATGTGGAGCTAAGACCTGGGGCAGCACCTCCTTCCTCACGAGGGATGCAGGGCATCTCAGGGCTTGGGAAGAGCAAGTGAGAGTCAGGGAATTGGCAGCCCTGAGCTGGCATATGGTCCCTCACAGACTATCAGCAGATAGATAATTTACAGCTGCCCTGAAGCTATGCTAAATGCAACCAAATGTTTAAATTTCCCAGACAGAGCAGACCAGACCAGACAGTGGCCTTCATAGGACGTAACCCAGTTCCTTTCTTCACCAACCGCTCACACCAACAGCTCCTTCCTCTCCAAGTTCTCTGTCACTTTCACATACAGGCTTCTCCCCTGTCCTCCACCACCTCAGTACATCTCTGAGTAAATAGTGAACTCAGAAGGATACATTAAATCATATATTTCACATGCAGAAATCCCTCTCCCATCAAGTGTAAATGGTAACTGTTGGGTTTTGTCTTGAAGTATCTGGCTGTATTCCGAAGTCCTGGTCCTCGATACACTGTCCAGAGGGAACCTGCTGGACTAAGACACTGTCCTAACCCCTGGACGTCCTTCCTCTAAAATTAAAAGGAGGGGATGGTACAGATACACTTATTTTCTATTTCTAAATTAAACATCATTTCCCTGGGTGAGTTTTCTAGCTCATGTCCCCAAAAGGCACTGAAAAAAGGACACAGCTAGAAAACTGCCTCTGCTAGTTGTTGTTGAGGAAACTCTCCTTGGTAAAAGAAAAGCAGCTAGTTGTAGTCTCATGTGGTGAAGACACAACTCTGTTGTGTCTTTGAGTTGCAAAATATCTCCATTGCCATACACGGGTAATATCGAGTGCAAAATACTAGTAGAATAATATTGAGGATGTTCAGCTGTATGGCAAGAAGTAACGAAATTACTTCAGTTGAAATATTATTTGTCAGCAAACCTGTACAACTCGATGCAAATCACTGGTCATGCTACAATCAGTTTACCAAGTTCCTGTCTAGAAATTCAGGACTAACAAATACTGCAACCTACACAACAGACACTCAGCTGTAGCAACGTGTTTGTGCTGGTTGTACGTCAAATGCCCTCTTGTCAATCCACTGCACAGGCTCTTCTGGAAATCAAGCTAACTGGCTTATCAGAACGATTCCTGCACACACAGCCAAGAATCTTTCAGCTGATACAAGTCATCCTGAACTGTACACATGCACATGAAGCACACTTCCCTACCTACTGAGGACTTTGTCCTCAAGTTTCTGTGTCTGACTTAAAATTGTATCAGAAATGTTTAACCAACCAATTTACTAACACTGACATGAGTTTCTTTTGTTCTCTTCCATTTTCTGTTTTTATTTGATTTAACTGATTTGGTGTCAAGTACACAATTGTATCCATTCTTCTTCTTCAGTGAGACTTATTTGAAGGGGAAAGACAAAATAATTTTCCTTGACTATATCATAGCTACTTATACAGTCTTACTTGGGACTAGACATTCACACCAGCCAAAATGAATGAAGCAGAGAGCTACTGTTGCCTCAGAGGCTCTGGCTTTGCATGAAACCAGAAGTCAACACCATTTCTCTTGGCCTGAACTAGGTGCTGCCATTTCTGCTCATGTTGTTCCTGTGCTAGTTTCACTTTCATGAGGCAGGATACAGATTTGACCCAATGTAACAGAGGTGTTCCACAGAATTAAAATTCTTTTTTTAATTGTTTTCTAAGGAATGCCTGCTCCAGAAACTTCATCGATTGCTATGATTAAGAAAAGGTAGCCCAGAGCTGTGGCATGAAATTCTCTTCATTGCCAAGGATGTAGAAAAGTTTGTCAAAGTTTTCTGCAGATGTTGCAAATTAAAAAATTTGAGTTTCATTTCATCCACCAAGCCCTTAAACTCTGCTGAGCTCCAAGAAACAAGGGCAGTGTATGCCTGGCTTGGGACTGCGTTCAAGTTAGGTAGTAGCATAACATGGTGAGGGCTTCTGCAACTATATTGGTTATTAAAATTAGAGAAAAGCTCAATACGAATTATGAAAAAAAAAAAAAAAAGAAAAAGAAAAAAAAAATAATAACTTCCAGAAGCTCTCTGGCTATGGAAAGTTTCTCTCTCTCCCAACTCAGGTCTGGTCTGGGAAATTTTAATGATAAAGAAAAATTGATGACAAGAAAACCGTCTTTCTCTCTTTCAGTGGCAGGTCTGACCTGCTGTCTGCAGGATCTCGTTTGTAGCTGGTCACTATAAAGAAACAGCAATTACTGTTCTGGTAGCTAAAGTCACTTGTTTGAGGATACTGGGGTTTTGCTATTTTAGCCTATATTGGTGCTTATACTGCCCTCCAGTGATAAAGACAGTTGTTCCAATCCGTATTCTAGTCTTTTGTAACAACTTATTTCTAATCTTTGCTCAATTCTTACTGAAAACTACAGTTCTCATTAGAGAATTATAGCCAGACTTTGTCTGAAAATAATAGTAACAAAATTGTCCCAGTTATTTTTATTTGTAATTTTTGAAAAATTAGAAGTAAATGCAGATCAATTTATTGTGAGAAATAAAAGGTAACATGGGTTTGAATAGGGAAAACCCCCATACATACATAATATTGGACCTACTAAATTTAAACTGTCACCAATTAATGAGACTTTTAATGCAGACTGAGTTCTTATTTTTAGTTCTGCCAAAAAAAATATTCCATTTTCGTTGCTGTTTTTCTTGGAAATAACTCCTTTTTACTCTAACCATTGGAACTGTATGGAATTTGGTGGTGTGTTGATTGATGAACCTTAAATCTGTTCTGAGTTGTTGGTTCTCTCCCACGCACCTCAGAAATCAGTGTATAGTGTGAAAGACAGGTGGTATCGTTATGGCAAAATATGGAGAAATGGTGCAGAAGTTGTTGGCATTTGAAGTTTCTATGACCTCATGGCATCACGTAACAAAAACATGTATATGGTCTTGCAACTCAAAGGTTTGGCATGGTTTCTTACGGCAAATGAAATGTTCCAGAAAAGTTATTGGTGGTGCTGCTGTAAGAGCTCATTATCTGCAATGAACAGACCTATATCCTGGCTGATTGTCATAGGATCATAGAATGGTTTGGGTTGGAAGGGACCTTCAAGATCACCTAGTTCCAACCCCCTGTCATGGGCAGGGACACTTTCCACTAGACCAAGTTGCTCAAAGCCTCGTCCAGTCTGGTCTTGAGAGGCATTAGAGATTGGAAAAAAAAAAAAAAATTGACATCTCTTACTCTACCCGTCTCATTCATGACCACGTTTGGATTTCTAGCTGTAACTTTCTTTTACCTGGGAATGCTGCAGTTGTGCTGAAGGCCATTTCTCCATTTCTCCTTTAAAGGAATACAACCACTGAGTGCTCTTTCCTAAGGTGCACCGCAGAGATATAACTGCAGCTCACACAGACATATCTGACTTTTAGAGTATGGGAGGAAAACAAAATATTTCTGAGAAGCTGATCAGGTGCCTGAGTGATTGGCTTGTGCAGAAATCCCTGTTGTCCCAATTATCAGGAGTAGCTATGCTATTGCTGTTAAAACTGAATTAAACTGTGGCCCCCACACACAGTGTGCAGTGACTGGCAGGACAGGACAGGTTGGTACTCCTGTGGTCTGAATCTGAAGGAGGTGACATGATATTCCCTTGCTGAAGTCAATGAGAAGCAGGCATTGAATTCATTTGGTGTAAGATCAGTCCAGGTTAAGCAGCTTTTCTACTACGATGCGATGATCAGAGACCCAGTGTGAGGTGTTGTGTCCACTACATAGAAGGAGAGAGTTTCTTGCTTTTTATTAGTCTGGGGTGGTAATTTTACCAATCTTTTGATCTAGACTTCCCTCCGATAGTACTGACCAAGAGCTTGAACAGGACTGTGTGACATCCAGGCAGAAGAGTTCCTGTACAGATCATACTCACTCAAAGAGCTGATATACAAAATGGTCTGCAGAGTTTCAGGAGGTCTTGCTGGATTTAGGTCTGTTTTTCAGCAGCCACTTCAGGAAACGATTTTATGTTAACAGATGATGTGCCTGAAGCACTGAAGAACAGGCCCAGGAATGGAAAAATACAAGACCTAATACCACACTAGCAGATTTTACATCCTTTACACAATTGGAGCTGCCCTCCTAATTATCTCAATCTGGGCCAGGTTAATTGGAGCCTTCCCAGCCCTGAGTCAGTCTCACACATTTTCTGCATCTTTGCTAATTAACAGAATTTTCACCTTTTGTAGTTGCTTTAGTATTCAAGGCAGTTTGCCATGGGCTAATTATAATCACTGAGTGATGGCTTTAGAATTTCTTGTTTGTGATGACATTTTATCACATTAAATTGGAATCCCATAATGCTTCTTGAGCTATGATAGACAAGGAGGTCATCTCTATTCTGGATGTTATCCAGTGTGTAAGTTTGTGCTCGTATTAGGTATCTACTGCATTTTCATTCAAAACCATTGCAATCTCTTCTACTCTTCAACTGAAGCCATTGGAAACCCAGCTGACTCCTGACAGAGGGACACAAAAATATTGAGTTCAAGATCCAGGGCACAAGCTCTTTACTTTCATGCTGTAGATGTTCTTGCGTTGGGAGAACTGGATACCAGAGGGGCTGGAAGAGATGAGCCAAGGCAACACATTCTTCACATCATTCCAAATCCATGGCATTTTAAGAGCTTAATCATTGATGCAACGTGGAAAGCCTTCAGTCCCCTCGAGCTGAAGGAACAAGTAGAGGAGCTCAGACTCACAACACAGTTGTTGCTTCTTGCAACCAGCCCTGTAGCACAGCTTACAGCAGCGGTGCCCCTGTGCTCTGTGAAAGCTCCTGCAGTTGCTCTCAGGGACTTCCCTTGTGTGGACGCTTCCCTGGAGTAAATCTTAATAGTTCTCAAAACTCCAGACCAGGACAACTTGACGCCAAGGTCCAGAAACATCCTCTTTGCTGCATGACTGATATCTTTCATGCTTATCACTTTGTCTGAAACCACTTGACCTTCAATCCAAATTTGACAAAGTGGGAAATAGCCAAATAAACATCACGGACTAATATAAGCATAGTTTACTTAGACTCATCCTACAGTGTGCAAAGGAATATATTTACTGAATTCAAAATCTGTACAAACCCAGAGTCTTGCAGAGTGTTGCTACACTGAGCAGTGCTGCAACGATGAGAAGACAAGGCAGCTATTGAAGCATGGCTCTGTGATGGAGCTAGTTACTTCTGCCCAGAAATAAGGCTACCACATCAACAAAACTATGCCTTCTGAACAGATCTAGTACCTTTACACTTTTTAGATCCTCTACAACTAACGCTGGTGCCTCTAACCTGGCATAATTTTACAAGCATAAATATTCCCACTTTTACTCATATCTTTCAAGCACAGGCTCACACCTCACTGGCGTCTGTGGGAGAGAAGCATGTGCTTATGAGCTTTGTTCATTTTGTTCACGCAGGATTTGAGGAGTTTATTGAACTGTAAGTAGCTGGATATTTTTATTCCTTCTAAGGCAGCAATAAAGACCAGTTGCAAATGGGATTTGCTTTGTTCTTGGTTGAGGGAAAAAACCTATAAAGCTAAAAATGAAGTTTAGCAATGCAAAGAAGCAGTCACATCATAACTGTGCTGCTGTTTCTTCTTAACCTTCTTATTAGAAAATTAAACATTTCTGTCTACAGATGACAAAATTAGGGAAATAGCTTAGAGCAAATCAGAATTTGTTGAAGTGCCTTCTTTTCAGTTCATGTAGTGCTGGAGCCTCTATTTTCAGATAGTCTTGAAAATTTGTATCTGAGGGGTTTCCTTGCCCAGGAAATAACGTCAAAGATAATGATCGAGGAACTGCCACTGTAAATTTGAAGCTTATGACTGATCATCAGGCTCTTGTTTCTTTTATCTGCAGATTAGATAAACAAAGCTCATATCTCTCTGCCTCTGTTCTGTTGTACTGTACAGATCACAGCCTGTTCTAAGCAGCTGACAAAACATAATCCCTTGAGTGTGTGTGTGGACCAGCTCAAATTTTACATGGCTTGTTTAGTTCTTTCTGTGCCAAAAGGCCATGAGATTTTGGGAAGCCAATGCTTTCTTGTGTCAGCTCAAAGACATGAATGATGCTTAAGGAATAAATCTTTGTGTTTGAAGGTAATGGTGTCAGCAGAGGTCAGCAGAAACAGATTTGAACAAATCCCTGAAAAATACTGCCAAGCATCTGCTTTCTTAGGACTATTCAATAAGATGTGTGCCTGTGGAAATACAGAACTGCCATTCTAGAAAACCTCTCCAGGCTCTAGCGTTTTCAGATGACAGAGTTCCACAGTAATGCAGCATTTTCTTTCAAAGATGCTTGCAAACATCTGTCAACAGAGGGCTAGAAGTTTGCAGTCCTAATCATTTTCTCAGAGTACACCTTAAAAGAGAACATCTCCAAAGGAGTCCACAACCCTCAGCATATTAATAAATCTACAACTGCAGAAGGCAGGGGTAAGCTCATTCCTTTATTACATGTATAATGTTTAACACCAGCCAACAAAAAGATTAATAGAAATAGAGAGTAGATCTATTTTTAGAGCTTTAACCTTTTTTTCGTTTCTCTTCCTGGCAATTATCCAAATTTTGGAGGCTGCAGTCATTTCTGTTGGCAGGAGAAATCAATAAAGAATTCAGCAATTTCTTCAGTGTCCTCCTCCTTCACTTCCAAGGCATGTGAAAGACGCTGCCTCCAGGCAGGAGAAGCAGCTTCTCTGGCTCCCAGAAAGTCCCCTCTTTTCTCCCAGTTAAAACCAAGAAGCTTCCCACAGGCAATTTTCAGAACCACCCTCCCAGTCTGTCTGTAGTCTAGGTTATTTTTACGTCTCAGCTTTCCTGGTGTCTTCTCCAGCCTTCCTAACTGCCTTCCTCTCCTACACAGAGAGGTTCAAACACCCCCCAGCCAGTCAAGTCGCCCCTTCCCTACATAGACCTCGCACCCTCTGGATAATGTCCTAGGCTTGTGATGGATGGAGATGTGGAGGTTGTTTCTGGCTCATGTTACTGTCTCAGCCTTTTTTTCCCTTTCCCTCATGGTATATCCTATGTGATTGGCTATGAAATATGGCTGGGGGGGTAAGAAAGGCAGCACCGACAGCATCTCTTACAGTACAGGGTATGACTAGTAAAGGTTAGGCTCAGCCGAAACATTGTCCTTGGCTTTTAGGTCAACAGAGAGCAGGGCTGGACCTCTGAGAGCTCAGAATGAAGCAAATCTCAAAGTTTAATATTTACAGACAGTTCAGATCAGAGTTGCATCTCAGAGGTACTGTGCTACATTCACATTTCACTGAAATCCTTTTACCTGGTATCAGTAATGATTTGTCTGTTGCTGGCAATTAGGATTGTAACTGTGATTATAAAAATGCTGTTACACTGGCACGTATTTCCCATCCTTATTCAGCCACAGAGATGACAGGCAACTTTCTAACTGAAAAGGTGTCTGTTTCTGCCTATAATGCACTGTAACATTGAAACTCTTTCACCAAATCAAGTCGTACATGGCTGGAATACAAAGGAGGGTGACATCGTCATGTTTTTTCTGCAATTCTTATAATGGAAAATCCTCAGTTTAAACAGAATATAATTGGTAACAACTGACAGCTTGGTAGCATGTGATTTTTTGTACTTCTGTATGTTATTATTCTCTCATTTTTCAGGCATTTAATTCACCCCCTGGCATTCAAACATAGGTGCCTCTTCTTTCTTTAAGACTTTGGGACGTTTTACAGCAATGATGTCTAAACAGCACAGCTTTTCCATGCCGTCTTGGCCATCCTGTTATAAATAGCTCACCCCCTTAGCATAACTTTTCACTAATGTTCTCAATTAGCCAAGTTTCTATTTTTAATTCTTCCGAGGAATTCCCAGAGGAATAGCTCTCTTAAGACTGCAGAAGTGTAAGGGATCTCCTGCTCATAAAATCTAACAAGCAGTCGCTTGACAGCTGGTTCATGGAGATGTGATTCATGACTTGAATTGCTAAAAATAGGTGTGGCTGAACCAAAACAGAAGATCCAATATAACAGAAACCCCCTTGAAACACTGACAGAAGTATAAGGAACCTCCATGAAGCACTAATGACCCACGGTGGCCAATGTCTACAAAAGTCAGGAAATGAGGCAGATTTTTTAAGAGACACCCAAAGATGGTGCTTAGCTCCCATTGTGGCTCACTGCCCTAGGAGCTTTTAAAAATCTATCAGAAATGTACTTTTATCACCCTAAAGTCTTTGAAAAGCCTGGCACCTTTGAGGTTGCCTCGTTAACGGAGCTCCCCAGACCGAGAGCTTCAAGAGGTCAGTTTTTCAGAGCTTGTACTTTCACCGCTTTGGTACCCTGTAAGGGATATCTAATTAAGGACTTAAAAATCCTTAGATGTGCTTTAATAACCTGGCCATCCTAGTGTTAATGGGAGAACCCAGAAAAATGTGAAATTGCCTGGAAATAAAACTGAAATAGACCAAAAAAATTTCACTGCTTTTGAAGAGGGTGTTACAGAAGGAAATGGAAAGAAAAGCCAGCTACAAATGCTTTAATCTTTTAAAAATTCATTCATTATTAATAACATAAGGTATAGTTTCCACTATTGATCCAGGTAAGATCAACTTAAAGAGGCTTTTTAAAAAAAAAATCTTACCAGAATTCCTTTAATATCTCAACCCTCTACCTTCATTTAACAGGAAAGAAAGGTTCAATCCTAGAACCAGACAAAGACTCAATGAAATCAGTCACATTCTACAGAACTCTACCCAAGCTGACCCACTTGCATGACTCAAAAATAGTAAGTCTGTACTCTGGAAGCTTAGTCCAAGCAAAAAATTTAATCCTGATTACATCATAGTTTAAGTGTTCAAAATGAAAATGCTTTGGGAAATGGACAGGACACATCTGTGGAAATTGCATGTAAGTGGAGTGGAGGGAAGGAACACACATAGGTGAGAAGGAATTCTCTTTACAAAAGCCCCTCCTGTGTGAATTAAAGCAGAAAACCCATACAAATGAGGGCTTTCTAATATTCAGGTAGCACATTGCCCTTCTCCCCTCTGTTCTGCAGGTACCCTGCACTCTCCTGACACATCCGAGGTCATCAGGAATTGTTTCAGAAATCTCACTGATGACCTAAGAGCACTCATCATGTAATCTTTGGATTACACCTTAAAATCAGAGTTGCTTGTCTGAGAAATCAACCACATCCAAACTGTCATTTAGGTCATCCCCAAATGGAGATAGTCTGGACGCCAGGATTTGGCTTCACTCACAGCAGAGTTTGAGATGAGGTACAAAACTGTACCCTGATATGATTTGTGCTTCTAACTTCTGTTTTGTAGTTTGGGAACAACCGGATCTGAATGCTTGATGTCAGAAGCTGAAGACCACGTAAATAGGAGTAAAACAAAGCGTGTCGAGACACTGAATACCTTTTAGCTGAATAAGCCAAGAAACAGAGTAAATTTTTCACTGTCTTGAAACTCAATAAAGTTTAAGCAGGGCTAAGCAAAACAGGAGCTTACTTTTTAATTAGATAAATCAGACAGAAGAGTAAAAATTAGTTCCATACCTGCAATTGCTATCAAGAATATATTTTTACAGGCATCTTTGGCATAATCAGCATCATAAACTAAAACCTTTGAAATATGAGGAGACTGTGCAGACCACAGGCATGTGAGAAACTTGATGGCACAATAAATATATCCACAGGGTGGTCAGGAATGGCAGAGAGAAAACCTACAACATGATGTATTGCTCTTGGGTTATTATGTCCAGATACCATTAATTTCTCTAAGATCAATAGGAGCAAAAGAATTCCAAATTTCTAGAGTGTGTGAAGAGCCAGATCTGAGGCTTTGGATAACAGCATATCAGAAATTTCCTTCTTTGTATGTGATCTTAGTAGCTGTGAAAACTGATGGATTGACAGTCCTGGAAACATAATGCCTTGATGTATCTGGAGCAGAGATAAAGCGTGAAATGCCAGATAACACAGTGAAGAGTGTATTGAGGAGGTGGAGGAAGATACAGTAGATAGCAACAGAGTAAGAGGGTAGATAGCAACAGAATAAAAGGACATTTTTAGACTTAATCTGCATAAGAATCTTCTTGAATGAGTTGTAAGAAGTTGTGCTGAGTACACCAGATTATTTTCTCCTGCCTCTCTGAAAGATATTCATGAGCTCCCCAATGTGCATATCTCTCTGCTTTTGCACGTTGCCCACGGTGTTATATTTGCATGAACACTTTTGCATGGCTCTGAGTATAAACACTCTGCTTAACTCTGAAACAAGGTTCTCCTGGACAAAGCAGCTTTGCTTTGGTAGCTGTTGAAAACTTTTCTCTGCACAGAAGGATACAATTATTTATGACCCGGCAGTGCAAATGTTTCTTGGCCTGAGAGGGGTGTGTAAAGGTCTGTATTTACACACAGTCAAGGCCAATTCTTTGTGTAAAGAGGTGGTGAGAGCTAAATTACTAATTTACTATAGTGAGGTGAGTATAGGTATGTCTTACATCACATTGCAGTCAGCAACATATAGAATCATAGGATGGTCAGGGCTGGAAAGGACCTCAGAGATCATCTAGTTCCAACCCCCCTGCCAACATAACCTATGGAGTTTTCTCTGTGTGAACTTTGAACAAAGATCAAACACTAAACAGAGTGGCCACAGGTGGAAAAACTCTTTGGTTGAGCTGTTGTCAAGTTCTCAAGGCAGCAGTGGAGCTTCTGCTCCCATCAAGGCTTTTAACCATGAGCAGAGCTGGTAAGATTTCCGAAATCACACGCAGGAACCTTCCTCCTCAAAATCAGCTCAGCGTTAAACCCCATTTGCTGATGATATTCAGTATTTTGTAAGAGTTATTGTACAAAGGTTTATTCCTCCATCATGTGTTTTCGGGTGATACAGACAAATGGCACATCTCAGGGGGTGATGAGGTGGAATATCTGTGAGTCCCTTAAGAGAGGGGTCACAGGAGCACTGGATCCCAAGGGACTTGCGTTGGCACTGTTGGAGAGGTAGTCCAGCCTCAAGCCAGCCAGGATGCTGAAATTACAGCACCTAAGAGGAGGCAGTGTGCCACAACAGGGAAATACAGTTTAATGTCCCAAGGACAAGAACTGAAAGAATTTAAGTTCAACAAACTAAAACAAAATATTGTGAGGCAGAAATATTAAAATGCTCCATCTGATTTCAAACACACCAACATGAAATATTTATAAATCCATCTCTTTCAGGATTTAAGAATAAAATTAATAATAATAATTACTAAATAGTAAATAACAATAGAAATTGTAAAATCCAACATTTCATCACAATTTGTAAGAAAAGCAAGTGTCAATAAAACAGCATTTTCCAAGGACTAGAAACTTGTTTGTGCAGCACTATTAGTTGTACAGCAGAGCTCATAGGGCTCCACTATCCAGGCTCTCTTGAAACAAAAAACATGCCAAAGATTGCACCAAACAAAAAACGTGCCAAAGATTGCACCAAGGCAGCTAGAATTCTGGGGAGGGCAGATGGATAAAGACACACAGAGTGAGGTAGAAGAAATAATGAGACAGTGCTGGTGATGGTTGCCCATGAAATCTCCCACACTGTACTACGTATGGAATATCTTTCCAGTACTTGTAAAATTTAAGTCGACAGATTTACATCGGATTTATTTTGGAGAAAAAAAAAAAAAAAAAAAAAGAGCAGATATTCATCACTCACATCTCCATTTGACTTTCATAATTGTCTTAGATTTTCTCTTGTGACAAGTGGAATTAGATTATGATCAACAAAAAATCTGAAAAAAGGTGAGAGCAAAAAAGCCTGAAAGCCTGGGCAAAGAGTGGCATGTGTTTGCCCATCTGTGTAGCAGTTTTGCTCATTGTTCTGAACCAAAATTTTAGGGAGGAGGAACACCAGGGATTTTATTTCAGAAAGTAGCATTGTACAGCACAAGCAAGAAGAGTTTGAGTGAAATTTTGTATCCCTATACTTGATTTCCACTGCAGGGCTAAATAATGGATGAGCAACCTCATGTTTTATTGCCAAGTGTAAATAAATGATTCATTTATTTCATATATATATATATATTTAAACAACTGTTTGTAATCAAATGGTGGATTCTGCTAGCTCATGACCCTGAGTTTAGTTCATGCTCCATGAGGATGAAAATTTACAGTATGAATTAGCAAACGGTTCTGCTTTCTCAGCACATGCATTGCAAAATGAGATGTCTCATGCGTCACTCAAACAGAATGAAATGCACACTGTAAAGGAGGAACTCTTCTTTTTCTCTTTCTGTGCTCCAGCATCTCCTGATATTAGTTACCACTGGACATCAAAATGTCCGGTGTTTTAGCAAAATCATTTAATTATACTCTCACAAGTGTAGTATGTCTAGTGCTTGCTGAACAACCATTTGTGAGGCTCTACGCATGCTTTCATGACATGACCATCACTAGAGCAGACATCAGACATTTTGAGTCCTGAAAAAGCTTATGAGAGGATTAGTTATTTGAGAGATTTTAAGATTGAGTCCTTTTGGATACAGACTCTCACTTTTTCCCTTTCTGTATTTCACTTGCTTGCACTGAGGACTGCTCCACAGCCTCCTCAGACTGTTGGAAATACTTCCTTTGGCTTCAGCATGTTTTTGCGCCAGCTACAGTGGGAAGAGTCGTCTGTTTCCAAAAGTGTTGGTATTACTTAACTGAAATATAGGTAATCACAGCCTGTTATACAGAGCTAGATAGCATTAACAGCAATACCAGTGCTAACATAATCCCCAGGGTAATGTCACTTCCATCAATCTTATATTTTGAGTCCAAATCTTTCCCAGTATCCATTCAATTATTAACGATATTTTCAGGACAAAGAAGAGACAATGCCATGCTTTCTGATACATTTTACTTTGACCTTTCCTTCCTCCTTTTGAATAAGGGGATATAAATTAAGAAAGGAGACAGGGTCATATTTATTACAAAAAGTTGCCTTCTGAACTCAAAACTGCAATTTGTTTCATGTTTGAAATTGAACACCATCACAATGAAGCCCAAACTTCAGTCTCATTAACATCAACAGTTCCAATATGTAAGACTGTGTATCTTTTTTTAAAGTATACAGTACATTTATTTATTAAATGATCAGCATTTTGAAATGTATGGGAGGGTTTGAAATGCATCCATATGTTTAGCCAAACCAGCTGCACACCATAATGTTGGTTTTTTTGACAATGATTAGTTAGCAGAAGAAGAGATCCCAATTTCATGCTGTTTTCTTGATGGAATTTCCTATCCAGCTGTATTTTCTTAGCTAAGACAAATTCATTCTCTAGCAAATCATGTGGTTAGGAACCTATGTGCAATTTCAAGATGGAATTTTCCTGAAAAGAGTTAAAATCAAGCTTTTCAATATGTTTGAGCTAAACAACCTCACTAGCTTCTGCAGTTAAACCTTGTCTGACCTTGCTCAGAGTTGACAAGCAGAGGATGCATGCTTTCCAAACTTCCAACCCAAGAGTATAAATATAAACCAAGACTCCAACATGAGACCCTGGGATTCTTCTGACCAGAATAACGACTTTTGTAGAGTTCACATTTGTCCAAGAGGCAGAAGTAGGCGTTCCCTGGACACAATCAATTGTATCATAACAAAGGTGAAAAGCAGCCAGTACAAGTGACTTGTGCCCTGAAAGTACCTACTTCTTTCTGTTGATGAGAAAGGGAGCTTGGGAGGTCGAGTTAGGGCATAGATGTTGATGTTGCAGAGGTGAGGTGAGGTGAATAAGTCCTCTGTGATTCTGAAGGGATTTCTTTGTAGTACATCTCCTCTAAGGATGGGAGCCAACAGACAGAACAATGGGTACAGCCAAATATCTAGCAAAACTTATTCCCAGGGAATAGCAGGAAAACTACAAAGATCAGGATGACACATATGAGACCTACCTGAAGCTTAGCAAAAATAAAAATATTTTTGTGAGCAATAGTGGGTTATGGAACAAGCCTGCTGAGAAAGAAATCTGAGAGTGTGTTGACAAATGCACCTCAGAAGAGATACGGATATGTACAGAGGAATGAGCAATGAGGTGTCTAACAAGATGAGCTGCGTTGTTGCTGTATTCATTGCTGATCCTGACCTCGGAGTGACAACAATTGATTGGTTTCAATAGGGCTTCCGTTAAAATCCAGATTTAAAACTATATATTTATTTGTAATTTGGAGGGGGAGAAAATTATCTAGACAGGATCTTAAAATCGGTAATTTCACAGTGACTATTTTAGACAGTGCGATATACTTACTTAGTGTAGTAATAAATTATGTGCAGTTTGCCAAGTAATTTACCCAGTTGTCCTTTCATCATTTCAGCTTCAAAATGCTTTAAATAAACTGTGGCATTATATAAATGACTGTGTATTTATTTAACTGTTTCTCTTAGACACTAATCACACAAGCAAGAAAATACCGGGTATTCAATGGACTATGCAAAATAGATATAAAATCCCAGACTTTAGACTCTGTTCTCTTAATTAGATATGAATGAGAAACTGTTCATAATTTTATCAAGGAGCATAAGCTAATGTAGATACTGTATATTCATTTTTCACATGCGATTTCATTTCATCACTTGGATACTTCTTTCCAGGCAAGCAGCTGCTTTGTAAACACACAAAAAACAAACTTTGGGCTTTTCTTCAGGTACCTTCGCATGTAGGTGCATGGTTGAATTAAGTAGTGATCATATAATTTAATCCGATCCTACAAAAATACCCAGGTTACTGCGTTGCACCTGTAGTCAAAGTCTCATGTGAATGCAAGCCCTACGATGTTCAGCTGGGGAGTCCTGGTTCATAGGCATGCCCACACCTCCTAGATAGCACAACACACCAGCACAACATTAGCAGCACTCTGGTGCAAAAACTGTAAAATTGCAAGCTTTGCTGTGTAATCGATTTTAACATTTTAATGTTAATTAATACTTGGATTTTTCTTTTTCAAAAGGCAGTGTTATAATCATTAAATTTGACTATGTGCTCACCTGCAGATAGATATTTTGCTGAGTTCAGAACATTTAAATTCCATGTATGGGTTTAGATCCAAGCCTGCTGCATTTCCATACCCTCCCAATCGCAGTCACAGAAAATGATTAATAAATCACCAAATATTAATATCATCCCTTCAAGTCATAAAACGCTGCAATACACATCTGTGATTTTTAAACAAAAGTTGATGACTATAGGCTTTTTTGTAAGGCTGCAATATACATCTGTGATTTTTAAATAAAAGTTGATGACTATAGGCTTTTTTGTAATAGCTAACGTACTAGGGGGGGGAGAGATAATCTGATGAATGCTGTTATTTAACTTTTATATTAGGTTCATAGAAAAAAAATTCTCTCTATAACCTACCAAGATTTATCAGCCTGTGAAATTTTATAATAAAGACTGATTTTCTAATTAAAGATTTGTCAAATAAAGCAAATAAGTGTGCATGTATTTTCTCTCTTCGGGG
This sequence comes from Pterocles gutturalis, assembly GCF_000699245.1. NCBI lineage: Eukaryota > Metazoa > Chordata > Aves > Pterocliformes > Pteroclidae > Pterocles > Pterocles gutturalis. Next base: position 108,994 of record NW_010125162.1, read on the forward strand.
GACAGTCATGTGAAATAAAGTGGTCGAGCTGCATTGGCAAAGTCCTGTGTCACTGCATTTCATTGCTCTGTGCAGATCCATTCAAACATCCGGGGACTGAAAATAGTTGTCGATGGATGTGTATAAAACAGAAAACAGGGTCATCTCTCTGGATGCTTAACCTGGCATGAATTTCAGATTTAGCCAAACCAATTTTTCGATGCATGTGCCCAAGGTCCTGAAAGCAGCGTAGCTGTGCCAGGGGGATTATATCATTTTTACATTGATGTGTGACAGATTATCCTGTGCTTGCCTCTCTCCAGGGTCTACCCAGAGAGACTAGAGAAACATGGTTTCTAACTTAAGTGTTTGAATTTTTACTCTACATAAGGTGAGATGAATCCAAGCTCTGGATTTCCATGAGTGAAGGGAAAATCCTTATCAAGTCCTACCCAAAACACACACGTCACTTAAGCTTAACTCATATGGGAGGGACTGCTCAACGCCAGCAAGATAAAGTGAATGTCTGCCATTCCTTCTCAAAGACACAGCACATATTAAGAAACATTCAACTTTTTCCATCACACAGATCAAAATCTATAAGAAAATTTCATCTGCCTTCACTGAATGGAAGTAAGGTCATTCACTGTGTAGTACCTTACTAAGACGTAAATGATCAACCCAAAAAAACCTAAAGAGTTCTGTTCCTGGCTCCCCTCCAGGGTCTCCTTCTTCACTTATGAACCAGATAATATCTGTGTGTCCATGTACTAAATGAAGTCAACTCTTTACTGTGGATTGTATTAAACCAGGCCTAAATCAAGATATTACCTTCTCTCAAGTACCATGGAAATTAAAAAAAAAAAAAAAAAAAAAAAAAAAAATCTCGTCTAAGGCAAAACCCACTTCCTTATGTTTGCATACATTCCTGACAAAAACAGAAGAACATGAGGTTGCTGCACTGGCCTACAACAAAGTTGCATCTGACTATACACCCTGTCTAAAAAAGTGGCCAGGACAGATATTTATGGAAAGAATGTAAAAAAGTGAATCCATACATGGTAAGCTTTTCCTGTGTACACCCTCACAGTTTCTACAAGCTTAAGGTTTCTATGGATAAGTCTCTACTGTCTTATGAACACAAACTCAGCTGCCACTTTCACATGGTATCTGATAGATACTTCTTCAGGCTCCAAACTTGTAAAGACCTGTTCGCATCTGTTTCCATGATGTAATACTATTTCCTTGTCCACTCAACAAAAACCAGACCCATGTTCTTCCTAGTTGCAACAACCTTCTTTTTGGCTTTAAGAGACAATCTTGGCTTCCTGATATCTATTTGCAGTTTTCTTCTGGGCTCTTGACACCCTTTGGAATAACCCCGCAGAACATCCCAGAAACCTGAAAAACTACCACACTGTCTCTGCTTTGGAAACCATTCCTGGTGTGGTGCCCATGAAAAAGATTTTGCACTAGTTGGAGTGCTGCTGTGCAGAAAAACGAGTCTCATGCTGAACAATTACATACCACCTTCTAGTGCCTTCTTGTCCTCATCCACCTGCTCCTAGCCTGCCTGTATTCATCCCTTGTCCCTCTGCACTTTGAGCAGGCTTTATTCTGGATAAGTCCAGCATTTAGCACAATGAGTTTATGGATTAACACCATTTCCTAAATGGTGCAGTGCCAATCACAAGTTGACCCTTTGACTGCACAGCCCAAAGTACAACACTGCAAATCCATTTGATATCTTTTTAAGTCTATGTCAGTCCAAGTAAACTTTATCCCCAGAATTCATCAACGGTAGTGTTTTCAGTTTTTGCTTTGTCATCAGATCACTAATATGCTTATCCTGTATATCCATTTTAAAAAGTGAAGCCCCACTAAATAAGAACTTATAAAGTGCCTTAGTTATGTTTAATAAAAAGGATAATAATAGTTTTGAATTTACCACTGCAATTTATGGTGTCAATAATGTATAATGTAGTACTGCAGCATCTGCTGTTATAACACGCGCCATAGGCTGAGCACTACTCCTGGATATAAAACTTAATGTTAGATCTCAAGGGCAATTATTCTTCTAAAAATAGAAAGTCTTTTAGAAATTTGGAAACTGTATAGAGGAGAAACAAAGGACAAGAAAATACATCTGATTCCCACAGAGGGTCTGAACACCCTCTGCAATTCACCTGCAGGCAAAGAAACACTTTGGAACCCTTTAGCACCGGACTGGGGCTAAATGCATGAAGACAGGTCCCAGAGCTGTCCATCCATGGCATGAGACTGCTCAGCCTGGATAGTGTGTCCTGCTGAGAAGCAGGCCGGGAGAGGAAAAAAAAAGAAAAAACAAAAAAAACACACCACACACCAAAAACAGAGTAGACAGAAATGCAGTAAACTATCATCACAATAAAATATCTTCTGGCTTCTTGTTATTTAAAGAAAAATTCAGTGTCTCAATCACAAGATTCAAAACCACTAACAATGGCCTTTTTTTATTCTTATTTATTAGAATTTCTCTTGCTGTTCTTGTTATTCTTGCAATCACTCATCCCGTCTTTGAAGGTCACTATGGTCCACATAGTACTGCTGAGAGCGTGAATTCCACTAACCATAAATCATCACAAAAAAAAAAAAAAACCTGTCCCAGAGTGTGAAATTTGCCACTACTCGATTTCATTGATGATCTCATTAGCCTTGTGCTGTAGATTTCTCTTTTGCTACTCCTAAATCATTTATTAGTATGCATGCTCTTATCATTTCTCCTCTCATAACCAGATGTAATGCCCTGGCATTAATATCACATATCAGAAATTCAGCCTCTTTTGATGGGATAGTGTTAATTTAAAAAAAAAAAAATTCTTATTCCTTTCTTACCTTTCACTAGAATATTCCCATGCCACTCCTGTGACTCCTGACATTGAAATGTCATTTTCAGAAAGCGCCTATATGTTATGACTGTCCTTGATACATTTGCATCTTTGTCCTTTCAGAGAAAGGTTAATCACATATAATCTATTTTCTGTTTCACTTTCCCTTCCTCTATGCTCTTTTGTTTGCTTCATCTTTGAAACGTGCAGGATCCCCCTCATGTGACAGGTAGCTCTTTGCAGACACAGGCAGTCCATTAACCCCACTTTGGAAAGCCTGCTATCTCTCATCTTTATAAAAGCACAACGGAGCAGTGGTCACAACATACCTTCTGAGCCACAGTTTATAACAGCTGCAATGTTGAAAACCAGTTTTCTGATGTTGTCTCCAAATTGATACCTACAAGTTAATTACAGCAGCCCTAAAATGTGAGATAATGTTAAAAATCATCATTATTTAAAGCATTTCTCTGTTATTAAGGCTTCAGTATTTCATGTTTTGCCTGTTTCATGTTCTTGCCTTTGCTTTCACCTCAAATGGATCAAAGTTTTCCAAAAAGGCAATCAATTTTCTTCAATTATTTTTTATCTGAAGATTGGGAATAAAGGTGAGAATTTTTACTGGGATGTCTATAGCAACTGTAACCAGAAGGCTTGTGCCTGTGAGGAACAGAAGTTCCAAAGGGTGGGATGAATTCTCTTCTTAGGCAGCTGTGCTGTGACTGATGTGTCTGTTCTAGGGTGACATTAATTTCTGATGTATCCCCATAAACCCAGGGATACATCAATAGACACCCAGGCAGGAGTCTGAATATGGAGATGAGCCCCCCTGCAAAGTTCAGTGCCATGAATCCCCTCAGTTGGTCCCTAAGTCAAGTTCCCATCTGGTCTATAACTGGAGGGAAAAGTATCCAGACAGGGTCAGGTACTAATCCTTTGCAGGTTTTTAAGTCAGTCACTTTGCATCGTGGTAAGCTAGGAAGGATTTTACAGTGGTTAAAATCCAGCTTCATCTTTATCTGGGATGGACATAAGGCCAACAGCTAACCAGAGGAACACAGACGCCGCTCATACGCCCCTGCCAGCTGACTTTTTGAAATGCACGTTCTTCAAAAATACGATACTTTCCTCACACAGTGGTGTTCGGCGTTCTGCATGTATTACTGTCAGCATTAGTAAATGCAGAGAAAATTTGACACAAAGCATTTGGTTTTAGTATACGAGATAGCAATAAGGGTTACAAATTAAAAACTGCCTCAATAAAATTGCTCAGCACAGCCTTCCTGTGATGACCAAACTCTCTGGGATCTCTAAATGATCCTAAAATCGACGTTTTTCTTCTATATGTTATGTATAAATGTGAGTTTCTAATCATGATATGCACTCTCCTCCTGGTATATAGAGTAGAATAGTCTGAGTTACCAAGAAATAGTGTGGTGGGTTAGCCCTTGGCTCG
>NW_010125163.1:0-24561 GCF_000699245.1 Pterocles gutturalis
GAGCCTTTTTTCCCTGCAGGGCTGCACTGCTGCTTTTCCCAGGGAAGAAACGAGGTTTCCGCTCCTAACCCCCTTTGTTCCTCACCCCTCAGGCTGGCAGACGGCTGCAGTGCCCGCACATCCCCTGAGCCCCAGCACACCTCCGGAGCCAGGCAGACAATGCTGCCCCAAAAGAAACAAGCCCCAGCCACGGCTTATTACCTTCTCCCCCACCCCAGCCGGTCCCTGGAGCACAGGAGGGCTTCAGCCAACATCTGCACCTGCTCCAAGACCTCCTGCTGCATCTCCACGGCCATGCGGTGCACGTGGTGGCTGGAGCTGTTGTACATCATTGCGTTCTGGAACATGAGCATGAGGTCACGCTGGAACTGGATCATGGACTGAATGTATCCCTTTGACAGTCTTCTCTTTATGCTGGTTAAATCCATGGGTCTACAAAAGACAGATAGAAGGAGAATTAAATTGCAGCCCACAGCCAGGCATTCTTCAGGCTCTGCATGAAGGTGTTTATTCTTGTTTCAGCATGGCCCTGAAAGAACAGCTATTTTCAATCAATTTTATTGCTCAGGATAAAGAGGAGGAGTGAGAAATGTTTTCCTTCTAAGTCAGACAAAAGTACATTTAGCCAATGCGACACTTGCTATCCAATCAACTTGGCAGGTCACCTCTAAATAAAATCTGATGTTGAGCTCCAGAGAAGGCAAGCAGAGTGATTCTGGTAATTAGTCTTCACAAAGTCAGTCTAGGTCTTAGTGGAGAAAGAACAGTTACTAAAATAGGTATCTATTCAACCCCCTGAAAATCGAATGGTGCCACTAGCAAAAATAGCAGTGCTGATAAGGGGAACATGATGGGGGAATAAATATTACTTCCCTTATTTTGACAGAATGAGGAAATGAATGGCTGCAGAGACGACAACTGTGACCAGAATAGAATATGATTCAGCTCTGAAAAAATGCCCTTAATCTCTCTGGGAAATATTCTTATGACCCACTTCTCCACTGAGAGTGAAACGTGGGGAGCAAGCAGTGGAGGAGGAGAGGGTACCAACCAAGGCACACGCTTCCAGCATGGGAACAAGAGACTGTTGAGCTGCAGAAGCTGAATCCCCAGCTTAGGCAGGGCTTGCAGCTGCATGGGCTGTGCCTGGAGTAAGTCAGCCCTGCAACGCCAGCACAGGGCAGGCACAATTCCCACCAACACCAGTCAGTGCAAGCTTCCAGGTTCTAATCACCTGGATGGGAGTTTGGATAAATCAGTGGGAGATGCTGGCAACAGCCAAACTCTGGAAGAGGAGAAAGGAAACTGTCCCACTGGCCCTTTGGAAACCAGAGATGACAGAAAAAACCAGAAATCAACTAGCGAGCACTTCTTCCACAATCTCACCTCTTCACCACATCCGTGTACCCTGGGGCTTGTTTCTCTGACACTGCCTTCAGGAACGGGCCACTGTACCTACAGGGACAAACACAAAGAATGACCTCTGTCCGCCTCTCTGCCAAAGACAACGTCTCAACACGGACCAGTGCCTGCCTCTCCCTGCTTGCCATGAGGGCCACAGCCCACCAGCAACAGCCAGTGTTTGGTGGCTGGCACAACTCAGGGCGGGAGGAGGCTGAGCCCCTCGCTGAAGCTGGCTGTGCCAGCTGTGTAGGAAGCAACATTTGGGCTCTGCCACATTAAGCAGAGGAAATAAATATGCAGTGTTCACTCCGGCTTTGCAGCACACAGCTGTTCTTGCTGCGAGGACAGCCAGAAGCAAAGCCATGGAGAGACAAACTTGTGGTGGCTGTCATGGAGGCGAGGGACAAGGCCTGGGGACACAGGAGCTGGAACTCAGGGCAATGTGTACAGGAGCCACGTCCATCCAACCCTTTGCCCCCACATACCTGTGACTGGCTATCATCTTCCAGATGGACAACAGAGTTCTTTTGAAGAGTAAATGCTGCAGGGGGTTATCCCAGCTCAGCTGCACCCTGTAGAGGGAACACATTGCCAGATCATCACACTCAAGACAAAGTAGGAGGTGGCAATTCTGTTAGCACCCACCACATCCAGGCGGGTGAAGCGCAGAGATCCTTTGCTGTAGCTACGCAAAGCCTCTCAGGGTGAGATGGTGGAAATGTTCTGCATCTGAATGCACAACTAAACATCCAGGATGTAGGGCAACAGGTAGAAACAAGATCTGAGCTGAGCAGCTCTAAAGGGAAGGATCAAGTTGGACTACAGATTTCCTTTGAAAGGCACCCAGGTGATCACACATGTGGCAGAGCCTCCATGTGACTGACACAGCTGTACCTGCCTGAACAGGCTGGTAATGCCTCTCCTAGGAGCTGGACTGGACACTGCCTGACAAAGCATGATGCCCAACTCACACAGGGCCAAGCTGCCTTGAGTAAACATGTATTTCCCATTTAATCTCTCATTCAGTCTTTACTCTTCTCACTTCAGCTTAGGATCAATGCCCCAAAATGCTGGCAGATCCACAGAGATAGCACAAGTTACCTCCTTCCCTCCTGTTCTCCCTGGCTATCTCACCTTCCTGCAGGTGACCTGTGCCACACACTGGTTCTCATGTGAGACAAGGGAAATAACTCTGTCCTGCTACACCTGCAAGAAAGCAGACTGAACTACTTACAGCTGCATGTTAGCGGGGTTTGTGGAGTCCAACACAGCAGCTGCTGAGGTGCTGTCACCATCACCTTGATCCTGGGCCTGATTACTCATCTCCTGTGAATGCAGCTCACTTAAAGCTTGTTCTCCATGTATCTCTTGAGTCGTGTCCTGAAGAGCACAGAGGAAAAGGGAACTACTGCTAAAATGGCACCCTGTCACCCGAGTTCTTTATCTAGAAGCCAGTCTGCTGCACACCCTCTTACTGCATCCGCTCTTTGCTGGGAGCTAGCTCACTCTCTGTTATTCTGGAAGATGATGTTTTACCTTATTCAGACCTTCACTGTGCTGCCCAGCACTCCAGTAACAGCTGGGTCTGATCTCTTGGACCATAACCACTTCTGGCTAACACACACTGGTGCCCAGTATTGTGTCTGTCTGCTGCTCTGGGGAGTCAAGGATGTAGAGAGGGCAATTAGGAGCTGAGGTAAGACTGCCTCAGGCTTGTTAAAGCTCAAGACACATGATAGGATCCTCTAGAATGCAACAAGGTTGTTTCCTCACAAACTCCCACACAAATATGACAGAGAATAGACTTGGCCAGGAAGGAGAGTGGTGCTGTTGGTGTAGTGATTTGTCAATAAAATGTAGAGAGTGACAGGTGCAGGGAGAGAGACTCTTTGGAGTTCAGAAGTGGGATTATGTGCAGGGGCACCTTAGAATTCCTCAGCAGGAGATCTGAAGCATGGAGCAAAGTGGACAGGAAGCAGGAAGAAAGTGGACACTGTGCTGTGTTTAGCTTTGACACCTGGGAGAACTGCAAGGGAACTGCTGGGAATAACACTGTCCTGGCTGCACAGATGAAATGTGAGAACCCTGAGTTATTTCTGTCTCCAGTGTCTAAGTTTGCAAGGGAACAAATGCAAGTGTGGAAAAATGGCACTGTTCTTCCACTGCTGTGTTACTTGTCCACAGCCACCCCAGACACAGGACTGATGCAAACCCAGGCTAGACAGTGACTACTTCCAAGACATGACGGTCTCCAGGGGCAGATGGTTATTGCTGTCACAGCCATGTGGGCCTGAAACCAGCCAAGCTGTGTGCTGCATAACACAGCAATTAGAACAAGGCAAGTATTCCAGACTTGCCTTAAACCTGACAGCAGACTGCCAGCTCTCATGAGTCACCTTTACACTGCCAAGGAGCAATTCCTCCAACTCACATCTGAGGGTTTGATCTGTAACAAGCTTCCTGTTCATAAGGATCCATATCCATACATAAAAACCATCCTCCTCATACATTTCTTTTGCATTCCCCTCCCTGCTGTCTCCTCCTCTGTTTCTCCATCTTCCCACTGGGAACCTGGGACTTCCCCTTCTCTTCTAGAGCCGTTTTCCTTCTGTCTCTCATCCAGGACCACAGGCTCTCTTAGGACCAACTCTCCCCTACCTCTCTTCCTGGGAAATGTTCTTTCTCATCTTCTGCCAGGACATGTATTTGACTTTCCTCTGCTCCCGAGACTGCTGTCCCTACGGTATTTTCCTGGCACCTCACATCTTCCCCTTCATCCTGCTTCCCAGAGCCACAGTAATCCCACCGACTCGGTGATGACTTTGTGCTGCCAATGTGGAGAGGTTCCATCATTTGGGTTACCTGCAACACAGAGATTTATTGCTTCAAATTGTGAAGGCAGAAGGAAGAAGAAATAAGCAGCACAGATGCTATTTTTGCTTTCACTCACGAACGCCTTTCCATTTTTAGGAATCCTTGCAAAATCTGATGAAGCCCTGTGTTATTATTACAGTGTCAGTTCACTGACATCTCTGTGCTTTTTAGGGTGAGCTGTGTTTTGACAAAGCAGCTGCCTGGTTGCGGTGCCAACTTTAAATGGGAGGAAAGGCTAGGCTTGGGACAGGGAGCAAGTGAAGCCAGGGCATCTACTCCTCCCTGGGACTGTTTCTGTATGTAGGGATGGTGGATGCCCTGAAAACCCTAGTGTTTCAGGAGGGCCTGAACTACGCCACCCACCTTCCTGTCACCCAAACAGCCCACCTCTGAGAAGAACTGAAGAAGACTTTCATCTTCACATGGCCTCTCTGTCTTTTGGTAGTCCTTGCTATCATCCTCCCAGAGAGGCTCACTGCACTCCAGCTCGTGGTCTGCCTCTTGGCTGCTTTCCTCCAGCTTCCCCATGGCCACCTCTTCAGTATTCCTCCAGCTCCCCACGTCCAGATCCAAGCTTGAATCCCAGCTGAGAAGAGACTGGAGGTCACTGTTGTTCTCTGACTCGCTGGGAGACTCTGTCTCAGACTCCCAGCACACCCAGTCATGACCCATCTGCAAAAATAAAGAGAGAGAGAGAGAGAGAGAGCAATGTCTTTGTATGCTGATCCAGAACTGCAAAGCCCAGCTCATTTCCTGACGCACCCAGAGAGCCAAAGCATGGGAAGGGCTCTGTGAGGTGAGCAGCCTTCACCTGAGCCCATGTTTCACAGCATGAGGCAGGGCTGTAGTGCTGCAACACAAACTGCCATCTCAGAGCAACTGGATCTCAGGTTTTCTGGTGTTTTGGCTGTGCTCTCCCCCTGCCCATGAGTCAGTGGGTTACTGTGCTCGGGGGATGCCGCATGCTTAAGGTGCCGAACGCATCCAGCAGCAACCTCAAACCGAGTTGTGCCTGGGCTCCCGAGCTACTGACAGATGTCAACAACTACATACTCCAAGGACAACTCACTGAAATTCCCTTTGCTGACACTTGAGAACTTTTTATATTGGAAATAACTTATTACAAACCCTACAGACACTTTGTTTTGAAAGCAACAGATGTGATTTAGCTGGATGGTGGTACCTTGTGTACCTGAGCCAGAAGAATTGCAGTCATGCACAGTCACACACTGACAGGGGACAGACAGTTCTACACATTTCAGAAAATAAAAGTTAGCATTCTCTTAAGAAGGAAGAAACTCTTCATTTAATCTCTGTTCATTAGTCCATGCCTAAGTGTCTTCTACTGCACGAGTCCACTATGATTTCTCTAAGTCTGGGGAATTGCTTGCAGAGTCACAGTACCAACAGTAAAGGCTGTTGGAAACATCTCTATCTTGCCACTGAACTCAGCTGCTTGGATGTTGTACCTATGGAGAATTCTACACATTAATTAGAGTGTCTTTAGAATTTTCAGTTAATTATGTACAACCTAATTTTTCCAGATTTTTGAACATGCACATTTCTCACTGATTTCCTTTTGCATTCTCAGGACTGTAAGCACAGCTACTGATAAAGCTTACGGTGCATACCTGGGAGAAATGAGGAGCCCATTGGGTTTGGGATGAGAAAGATTGTTTGCTTATTTTATGAACTTAACAAGCACAGCTAGGATCCAAAAAGCTGTCCTTCTGAAACCTCTTTCAAAGTTAACTTCAGTGGAACTGATGAAGTATGAGATAACATTACCTGCTCTTAGCTTCCAGCTGGAAGGAGTTGGGCAAACTGTGATTTCATCTGCAGAGTAACCCCACGCCTAAAGCGCTTTCCTGCACCATCAGCTGAGCTGGCGGCCGCACATGCAGAACCAGCCACTGCAGCTCAGCTGAAGAACAGAAAAGCCTTAGCCTTGGGTAATCCAATCACTGGGGATCATCTTTCTGTACTCCAGTTGAGAGGGATAAGCATTTTAGAATCAGGAAGCCCAGGGAACTTGGGCATAAGCTTCGATTAAAAAGATCTTTGGCCTTATGTTCAGTGTTACTACATCTTGGAAGACTCAAGACACCAGAGCGAACAGCAGCATTAGTACAAGACAAGCAGGATGAGTGATATAATTACAGACTGCTTAGTTCCATACCAATTCTGTACAAAAAGTAAGGGACAAAAAGATACAGACTTCAACTTTTAATTAAGAACTGCCTGACAGTTCTTAATTACGTTGACTACGTAAGTCACCAGCAAGGAATCATTATGAAATCGGAAAGTTTTAGTTCACTTTGCAGAGATCAGACACTGCGTAACCCTCGCTGAGATGAGAAAAAGCTGTTAAAAATAAAAAAAAGACTTTAAAAGGTACTTACATGTCAAAACAAGAAAAATGATAAAAGCCTGATCTCTAGTAAATGAAATGTAGAATCCACAAAACAAAAAAAAAGGAAAAAAGCCGAAGAACAATTTGCTAAAGACATAAAAGCAAGTAACAACAACAAACCTCATCAAAAACATCAGAAGCAGAGAGCTGCCAGATGATCAGTGGGGATGATGCATGATCAGTGCCAAACATCTCAGTGGAAAATAGGGCCACTTGGAAAAACCAAATTAATCATCATTATCAGCACTTGCCACAGAGGAGATCACAAGAGACTTTCTCTTGGGATGGGTCTGAGAAAATGTTTCTAATTAAAATGTCAATGAGAGGTTTTAGAACAATTTGAGGGATGGAGTAAACCTTAGAACCACTTGGGATTCACTCATGAGTCCTAAAGAAGCTTAAATACAACATGACCAAACCTATGCTATGTAACCTGTCATTTGAATTAGCCACAGCACAAGAAAGCCAGAAAGATGCGATTGTTGTATGTCTGTACAAGAGTGGTGTTGGGACATGCAGCACAGGAAGCCTGAGCTCTGCACTAGACAGATAAGAACAAAGTATTAGGAAGAACAGAATCAGTAGTCAGAGCACAAGGTGATGAACTGGGAAAGAGGCAACGGGGCTCAGTAGAGGAGAAATATATCTTAGGTTTTTAAAGATCTTGAATATCATTAAAAGGTATTAAAATATCATGGGACAAGAGAAAAGGCTCTTTGAGGGAAAAGTACCTGGTTAAGAGAAGAAACCAAGGGTAGGAACAAACAGCAGTGCTTTCCATAATGCAAGCGAGTTACTAGTGCGCATGAAAAAAATCCTCCCACACGCTGCAACATCTGCTGTTCAACACAGACACAGACAGGGCAGAGGTGTTACAGAGCAGACAGTCTCTTCTCAGTGGCCAACAGCGTAAGGAGAGGAGGCAGTGACAACAAGCTGCACTGACAGAAATTCAGACTGGATATAAGGTAAATCTTTTACACCATGACAGCAGGTAAGCACTGAAGCAAGCTGTCCAGAGCAGTTACCGAATCTCCATCCTTGAAGATTTAAAAAACTCGACTAGACAAGGCTCTGAGCAACCCCATCTACCTCTGAAGCTGGCCCTGCTTTGAGCAGTAGGTTGGACTGGACACATGCTCAGAGGTCCCTTCCAGCTTTAATTACTCCATGAAATACCAGAAACCAAAAGAAACCTTTAATCTTTTGTGCTATGAACTTAACAACCTGTCATCTCCGGAAACTGAGGCCATAAAAATTCACAATTTGTTCCAAATTTCAGTAGTGAAGGAAAATTAACCAGTGAAGAAACCAAAGGATTCTGTATTTCCAGCATCATGTGTCAAGTGATTCTTGGTGGAAATACACTGCAAACACAGGACTCAACACAGCAGGCACAACCCATTTCAGCACAAAACTTGTGAAAATCAAGGTAAGGTAACAATCCCTCTGGTCTTAATTGCAATGACTCAGTTTCCTGCAACTTCTGTGTCAGAAACCTGTGCCCTGTACATGCTGCACAAGGAAGCGTAGACTCTTCCTAGCAGCTGCAAGCATCAGGAAGAAGAATGTTTTTTTTTCCCCTCGAAGGTCATGGGTGCAGAAAATGTGTAAGTTTCATCTCACAGGTCATAATGAGAAGAAAGTAAGATAGCAACTTGAAAATTGTCAGAAGGAACTTAAAACTCAGTTAAACATCCATGTATACTGTATTTTCAAGGAGAGAAACGGTTCACAAGCTCCAGTGTGAAACCAGGTACGAGCATGCCTACAGCTGCTGGAATGACAGATTTTCACTAATGGATCCTTTTCAAATCTCTGGGGAAACAAAGGTACATTTCAATACCTGGGTCTCTTAAGGAACATTCCAACAAGACTGTCATATTTAACTTCTCATGGTTAGATCTCGCTTCATCACAACAGTGCCATACCCTCACACACACTCAAGCAGGGAATCTTCCCCTCTATGCAAGCATTATACAACATTCCTATGATTAATGGATTTTCTCTGATGTCAAAGCTCTGCTGTGCTTGTGTGTTATACGATAACTGGAAGAGAGTTGTACTTGTATATATTCAAGACAGGTATGCATCTTTGTACAAGTGTTCCTCACTGCAGAGAGCTGCGATGCTCAGTACACTGCACACTGTACACGAGATTTGTTCCCAGACTTTAATATACATACACATTTACACATCACTAGTAAAAATCTGTACACTTCACATTACAGTACATACGAGCCACCAGTTGCTAGCTAACACCAGAACACTGATGAAGCCCAAGACGACTGCCCTAAAACAGGCAGGGGGGCTAGTCTTCCCCTCTGGGGAAGTTTCTTTGGGTTACACATTCTGACGAGACACTGCTTTCCAGAGGGGCAAGCGAAGAAGGTGGAGCAGGTCCCAGAAATGGACCTGCAGCTTTTCTTCCTCCTCCAACAGCTGTTAACTACATCTTGCTTGCACCCCAGCTCTGGATGCCAGGCGCTGGGATTTGCTGTCTGCCTGCAGCATCATTTCTTCATCTTCATGTCTGCCTCGATGGCACAGCGACGCCCTCTGGTGCCTCCGTCCTAATCACAAGGCAAACAAAGAGAGAGAGTTATGCAACCCCGAAACACAACACACTTCCTCCAGCACTCGCGGAGGAAAGGAATTGCATCTGGTAATAACTTTTTATGCCTTCTGAACAGGAAAAAGGGTATCTGTCCTACGAAGGCCTGGGGAGGCCTGCCTGCAGACCTACCTAGAATTCACTCTGGACACAGCACAGGTGGTGCAATTTGCAGCATCTGTGTGCTGCCGGCAGCCAGGGCAGAAAGAGGCAACAAGGCTCTTGCCCAAGCAGGTGCTTTTGGAGCCTGTACAGCGCAGGCTTTCTCCTAAGCGGCAGATTCTAGCTTGGCTCTTAAGATGGGAAGAGGGAACTGCTGACTAACCTACCTTATCAGCTGCTGATCCCTACGGGAAGTGCTCCTCCAGCTGAGTGACCCTGGCACTAGCTCCCTAGCTTCTCCGCACAGCTCCTTTCCATGAGCAGAAGGCGAGCTGAGAGCTTCCTTTGATCCGCTGCCCTCTCCCTCTGGCTGACATGCTGACTGTCCCGGAGTACTTCTCTGTCTTTAGATATATGTGAGAGAAAAAAACAACTCTCCATCTTCCTCCCTTCTCTCCTCCCCGCAACTCAGAGACTTGGGGTTTTCATGAGAGAATGTTTTTCCAAACACTTCCAGATCACCACAGGCACAGAGCAAGGTATTTCTGCGGAGTATCTTATGTTCTTTCTGGACCATGAATGATAAAGGAGTACACAGCTGACTCCTCACTTTCTCAAGACTCTTTGTACTGACTTGAACACGTGGAAGGGGCAGCTGTATAAACATGAGGTGTAACAACTAGAGTACTGCACCACTTGGTCTGTCTTCCTACTTATATGGAAAGAAAGCAGGAGAGAAGTTGTGGAAAAAAGCAAAGGCAGATGACAAAATGAGAACACTTGGAACCAGAAGACTGAAGCCCCTCCCACTCGCCCACGCTGAGAATAAGGGACTGAGATGATTCTCCTCTAATAATCATGGTTGTACAGCCCCTAAGTTAAACACACACCGCTGCAGTGCTAAGGATGCTGTGACAGTGCAGGGATCACCCAGACAAGGAGCAGAGCACAGTGCCAGCAGTACCGTAGTACCTGCTGGAGCCTTTCAATACTTACAAAGAGAGAGAGAAGGAAGGCAGGAGAGCCCATTGGGACACTGTCCTGTTAAAAGGCCAAACAGAAGGACTTATCAGATATCAGATACGGAAATGCACACACCGCACAGAAGCACTGAGCCCACACATGAGCATAGCGAAACACGTGCCCTGCTCCCCTTCCCGCATGGCATCAGTCTTATGCAGCAGGAACATAAAAACGGACAAAAGAGGGATACTGCGAGAGTCAGAATGCTAGGAAAGGGATATTCCCTCCTCAGCCAAGGCAAGGCCTGGTCTACCACACAATTTCTGCCCTGTGCAGTTGCCACTAGAACTAAGCAGGCAGTTCTTGCTGTCTCAGGGTTGTGGGCACCAACTGAGCACACTTGTGATCACTTAATCATGTTTGGATGTGTCTTTACAGAAGAAAAAAACCAAACAAGCCTACATTGCTATTAGTTCAGATCAGTGTGGAAACCAGTTCTCTGGTGTGTTTTACACAGCAAACCAGACTGGAATGATTCCCTGGTTCTAAAAATCTGACTCAGAAGTGAAGAACACAGCAGAGGCTAGTCTTCCAATTCTCTACACCTTCATCTTCCTGCCATATCACACCTCTTCCTATACTCTGTTAACTTCCCTACAGTTTTATCACCTGTTTTTAAGAACACAAAATAGAACTATTGGGATTACAGAAAAAACTCATGAGACCTGCCTCTGGGATGATGTACAGCTCCAGAGCTGAAATCTAATCAAAGGACACATTTAAACAAAACTTTGTTCACATGACGATGCTGGAGCCATTGCAGTCTCAAAAAACATCCTGCCTATCTTTGGTATGTGACCTTCATGAAGTATATTCAGATTCTTCAAAACATACCAAGTGCCCTTCCACAGGGTGCAGCGTTCTCACCTTCTCCGAGGCATCTTGCTTTCGAGTGGAGTCTCGCCCACGCAGGCTCTTTGCACTGATCCCTGACTCTGATGTTTGCATGATCAGTTGCGTGGCCAGAAATTGCTGCAAGAAAACCACACTCTTAAGATTCTCAGGCAAAACAAGCTCAGTGTGTGTCAGTTAACTATCACAAACCACAGGCTGGGAGTGATTGGGTCAGAGGCAGTTTCAGTTCCTTGTCTGCTGCTCAGAATAAGTTCCCCCATTTACCTCAGAAGCCACAAATCCTGAGAACTACAAATCCCCCATTCAAACTCTGTTAGCCCTGCCATTTGGGACATTCTACTTCACAAGAAATTTTAAATGGCATATATTCACAGGACACAGTTTTATACACACTTTATACCAGCACAAACCAGCACAGCCACCAAAAGAAGCCATCACATCCCCTGTCATTCACCACTCCTGTTGCCTGTTTCAGTACCACGCCCTGGTTCTTGCTGGCCTAAGCATTTCCCTGAAGGAAATTAGATTTGAAATTGGTCTGGGCTGAACCTAAAAAACATTTTGCTGTGTTAGTTTTAACTTATCCACAATCTAGTTCATCACAAACTCCTGAGCTAGCACAAGAGAGATGCAGGGAAAGACGGCACTACTTCATTCAAAGACACTGTGAGTGAAACTGTGGTCTTGCGTCCAGAAGTCTTTCCGACACCTATGGACCAAGGCAGATACTCTGTCCTGCACTGGCCTCAGCTCAGTACTTTACCTGGATCTGCTCCAGGACATCTCGCTGCATCTCCACGGCCATGTGGTACACGTCGTGGTCAGAGCTGTTGTACATAACTGCATTTTGAAACATCAGCATAATATCACGCTGAAACTCAGCTGTGGTTCGTATCAGCCCATTCTCAATGTTCTTTTTAATGGTAGATAAATCCATTGGCCTAGAAATGCAGACAAAATAGCAACAGAAATATTTAACTCTAGAACAGCCTTGTGTCTGTAACATGTCTAGTTAGACCATCTATTTAACTTAGCCAAATAGGTTCTCCCCCACCAGGCTGTGTTCCTGAGTACCCAGGCCTTGGGTCAGCAGACACAAGCTGTCTAGCAGTTACCATGAATGGTAACAACGGTGGGACAGATGCCTCCGGAGCGGCATTTGCCTTCTCCAGGCATCACCTTCAGGAGACACTAAGGAATCTAGAGCTGCAGCCACTGAACCGTTCAGGAGATATTTTGGGGGTTAACAGGGGATTCTGGTAATACTTCCAGAAGAGTCCACTATCTGGGACAGTAAAAAATGCGGATTAAAGAAGACAGGTCTTTGGAATTTCAAATATTAAATCCTACCCTTGGATAGAAAATGGGAGAAGCAGATCAGTCACATACTGCCTTACTGATAAAATACATTCTGTACGAAGTCAGTGTATTTCAAAGACAGGGCTGCGTAAAGACACATATCTGTTACCGAAGACGACCCTTTTTCTTAGGGAAACCTGTTTCTGACTGAATCATGCCAGAAAAAAATAATTTTCCAAGTCTTGCAGTCCGCATGGCAGCCAAAACTACAGTTTCTGCCAGAAATCCCTACACAAATATGCAAATATACAGAGTTCTAATGACAGAAGACTGATGAGACTCACCTCTGCACAATACTGTGGTAGCCTGGCGCTATATCGTCAGTTACAGGCTGCAGGAAGACATTGGCGTACCTGCAGAGAAAAGGAGTCCACTCAGTGCCCCGTCCTAGCTGGTAAATATTTGTTTCATAATCTCATGTTTATTTGTCTTCTACCAGTAACAATATGATTCATCATCTCCCAGTACCAAGGCAGATGAGCCTCCCAAGGTGGGAGAGCAGAGACTTGTCTAGGATTCTTTCTGCCAGTTCTCAAGACATCAAACTCACCTGTGATTAGCTGCTGCTCTCCAAACTAGCATGATGGCTTTCTTCCAGATCTTCTGGGCCTGTATTGCTTCCTGGTCCTCACTGCACACTGAGCTGGAAAGAAAACAATAGGATTTCCTTCTGGAGCCTGTGTACTGCCTCATAGCTGAAACTTTCTGGTATATTTTGCCTTTGACATACCTACGCTAATCCAGGCCAAAGACAGAAAATAAAAAATGGGACCTGGTACTATGGTGCTGTCTGCACACTTGCACTCGTAAGCAAGGAGAACCAGACAAATCAACAAATTCCCCCTTTGGACCCACTCAGTCAGCAAAACAGAAATGAGAATCCTACGCTCCCTCCATAAAATAGCCTGGGATTTGCATCGGTGTGTCTGAGAGCTTCACTGATACTCACAACTGCGAGGAGGCTGGGCTGCTGGGGATGGAGTCAGCTAGTGCGTGAGACTGTAAAGGTGCATTGTGGACACTGAAGCCATCATCGCTCTCACTCACAGGGGGTTCGTTATCCATCTCTGATAGATATCCCTCACCCTGATCTTCTTCTTTGGGTTCCTCCAAACTGGCAGCCTCACTGGCACCATCCTCATCATCCTCTTCACCCTGCCCATCCTGAAACACAGGGAGTTCATGAGTCTGCACAGCCAGCTACAGCAGCACCTCAGAGCCTCCAAAGCAACTATGGCTCAGCAAGCAAACCGATCTTCTTGCTACAGCTGCTGACAATTTCTGCAAAATCCTAGTCACTCTATCCTGCCCTGCCTCTGCCTGCAGACACAGAAACACACGTACATGCAGCTGTATAGCGCCCAAAGCAATCTCCCCTTTAGCTCCAGCTGCAGACTGCCCACTTCTCAGTGCAGAAAGCGGAACGCAAGCTTTGCTTTTCAGCAGATAGGAGCCAGGAAGCAGCAGCAGTGAGAAGTTACTAATAAACCCAGGATGACTACAACCAATCCAGAATTACCTTCATCTGACTCCTAAACAGGGCTTGGGCTTCCTCCTTCATTGACTCTGTGAAAGAAAAATAAGCAGAAAGGTTGATTCCCCAAAGCAGTCTTTCCTACAAAAGCTCCTGCACCAATGCCTACTGTCCTGCAGTAATTACCACTGTTCCTACACATATCTTCTCCCTCCTCCCCAAAAATCTGAACCAGATCACTGACAACTATCCAGCTAATAATGTTGCATGTAAAAGATTTCCTAGCTGAATCAAGTTACCTGACAGCTCAAATTTGTGCTGAACATCAGCCTGTGAGGAGTCTTCACTCACATTTGGGACTTGTGGAGGGGATGAATCATCATCAGGTGGGGTCTGGAGGGAAGAGAAATGCACAAGTCTAGATGTTTGTGTCAGCTTACTTCAGTGAAGGTGTGGGCACATCTCACCCTAACCTAACTCAAGGCAATGAAGTTCACTGAGCACCTTCCCAACAGCAATTCTGCGTATGGGTGGGGGGAGGTACATAAAGGTACTGCTTAAAGCAGAGAGCTTCTCTGCAGATCGAACAGATCAGCAGCATGACTCCCAAGAAAACAGTCAGTCACATTCATTGAAGGGGCACCTTCAACCCAGCAGTCATCCTTCCTCTAAACTTCTCTCCTACCTGCCACAACTGCTCCTTTCTTTCCCCACACCTGTTCCAGACAGCCTCTCTGCTCACATACCTCTGTCTTCACTGTGTTGTGCACTGTGTCTTCTCCCTTGGACGACTCTATCTCAATTTCAGAAGTCTCTCCTGCTGTTATAGCTGCTCTTTGATCCTCTTCTATCTCTTCTGTCACTCTTGCAGTTGCTGGTATGGTTTCCTCAGGGCCCAGCTGATTCTGCTCCTGCTCTGCAGGTTCTGTCTTTATTTCTGATCCCAGCTCGCCAATGCCCATTAGGTCTCGAATTCCCTTTGCCTCTGGCTCCTCACACTCCAGTCTCTCTTGCTTCACAGTCACAGACACTTGGGGTATCTGGGCCTGTTTCTCATGCTCCTGACGAATTGAGTGTTCCCACGGGCCAGGCAGGGTCTGAGGGTCATCGTTATCTTCGCAGAAAGAAGACAGAGCAGCTTCAACAACTGCTGCATCCAGGACTTCAGGATGATCGTCCACCTTTATTGCCAAAACAAACACACAGCAGTGCAGGCCAAGATCAGAAAGAGGGATTAAAAAAAAGTTCATGTTATTTGGTAATGAGACAATTGTGGAAAACCCGATATACTGGGTTTACAAAGTTGCCTTTCGCAGCCAGACTCGTATCACTCCCTGTGGAGTCTCCCGTGGAGCTTCAGTTTCAGAAATACAGCACTCCTGGAAAGTATGCTGCAAGCAGCGCTCATTCGTCTGCCAGAGACATGACCCAAACCTACCCAACATGAGGAAGAAAGAGATTTCTTTCTGCACTCTGAAGAGGAGCACCAGGCTAAATGTGGCAGACTAGCAGCAGTGGTGTCATAGGGTCATCTCCTATTGATCTGGATAACGATGGTGAGAATGTGCATTTTTGGAATAGTTATTTCTTGCTTGTTTAAACTAACTAAATTGGTGAACAGTAATCACTTGAGATTAAGCTAACTGGATGTGGAGCAAAAGGCACCGGCACTCTGCTTTGCCCGTTTACCTTGTCCTCAATGATGGCTATAATATTTCCAACAGTATCGAAGTCCAGCTCTTCCCCTGTATAGGACACTGCAATATCCATTTTCTCAGCCAAATCCAGGTCTTCCTTCCCATCCATGCAGTGATCTTTGGAAGACTCTGCAGTGCTGCCAGCCCCAGAACCCAGGCACTCTTTCTTGATGGAATCAATGATCATGGATATTTCACTGCTGTCCATGGACACAGTCACGGTATGGGCATCAGACACTGCCTCCAAAGAAACACAGGCTTCTGGCTGGCTCACTGCACAAGGATGAGAGCGACAATCAGAGACCCATCTGGAGAAGTCAAGCCCACATAAACAAATACTGCAGTGGGTAAGACCAAGCACCAACTGCAAGTATCCCAGGTCCACCCACAACAGCATGGCTTAGAAAAATAAAAGACAAATACAGGTGTGCTTTCCCACAGTAGAGACAAAGTGAGACTCCAGCCCTTGAACCACAATCCAGCAACATGTCATTAGCACTCCCACCCCCACCCAGCAAATCCTGTTTAAAACCATTTGTTTACCCCAAAACCCAGCCGTAACTGTCCTTTCAGCAAGAACAGCGAGTCTGAGCTGATAAAACGCCGTCTGAGAACTCGCTGGGTGCTGATCCCAAGGAAAGTTCTGCTTTCCAGCAGTGTACGACCTACGAGTGCGTAGTTCAGGAACGCACCTGTGGCTACGCTTTCTGGAGCTGCAGCTGGTGGCACAACGGCTGGTGCTGACAGCGTGGGCATCATGACAATGGTTGCCTGGGACACAGGCTCTACGGGGGGTGGCAGGAGCTTAGCTGGAGGTTCGCTGGCAACAGCGGAGAAGGAAGCAAGAGGTGAGGTGAACTGTGCAGGACCAGCTTCTAAAAGCCGAGAAAGCGTAGGAGCACCTAACAGAGAGTAGAAGGGAAAAGCACATGAGCAAGAAGCAGCCACCACTGAAGTCCACAAAGCCACCACTGGGCTCTTCACTGTCTGGTGGCTTCTTCTGGGAAAAGACACTGAGAGGTACCTACAAATGGTCCGAAAAGCTATATAGAAAACCTGCACCAGACATACACGACTCCTTTGTGTGTGCAGTCTGAGAGAGAATCATGCAGACTATGGGACACTGTGTTCAATGTAAGGGCTGGACAGGCTAAGCCACACATGCAGAGAGATGCCCTTCCGCAGGCTCATCTCAATACAGTTATGGGAAATCTGAAAAAACAGTGCTGAGAGAGCCACACAAGGTTAAGACAAGACAAACAGTCATCACAGGAGCTGGAAGGGAGCAGAGGAGATCTCTTTGCAGGTCTTTCCTGGAGAATTCCTCTTATATCAAAGGTTGCCATTCATCTTAGCTATTACTTCCAGTATGAATTTACTGAACTGTCTGGACCAAATTACCAGGTGTTAAAGAACAGACACAGATAAGGAAAGTGAGATTATTCATGTAGAATTATATATGAATGAATGGCATAAATCCCCTGCTGCAATGTGACTAAAACCACTGGTTAGCATGAGGTGAGAATAAACTTCTGACAAGGCCCAATGCAAAGACCCTTGCACTGTCCCTCTCACCCCTCTCTACAGAACTTTGGAGCTCATGGTCCACTGCAGTCTAATACTCAACAGACCTCTAAACTAAAGCAGAGCTAAGACACATAAGTTCTCCAGCTTCACAGGGAGCTGCAGCTTGACACTCTGGAAATGAGATACTAGACCAATTTTTCCCCAACTCCCTGTCATCTGTTTCTTTCTACACTGAAATGCATAGTATTAGCTAGGGTCAAAACCAGAAAACTAGCCTGCATGGACCAGGATCGAGTCAAGTCTAATTGTTGCAGTCATTTTAGATCAAGGCACTCTTTTTTCTGTAAGGATTAGTCTCATCCTAAAAAAAGTAGGGGTGAGAGGGACATGGCTACAGGAACAGAAATACAACTCGTAAAAAAGTCCCAAAACCAGCCAGGCTAGATGTCCTTCATCTCTCTTGAAAGAGAATTCATAGAACAGACTGAAGGTACATCTGAAGGGAGAACTGTGCAGGGAGAGTCCTGAGTTACCTGAAGCAGCAGGAGATGCAGGGACAGCACCAGGTGCCGACTGCATTTCCCCACTGTGCAGCACTGGAAGGACGCTTCCTACCTCCAGCAGCACTCCCGAACTGTTGATGTGACCAGAAGCCACTGTCACTTCGTTTTCACCGACCTGCCAAAAGGAGGACACAACTGAAGTTCCTGGACATACCACCCCATCAGTGATTCTCTGCCAGATATGCACCTCCATGAGCACGTGCATCATTTGTTCTCTCAGTATTTCTTCTGCGCTATTTGTCCTGTGTAGTTCCTACCTGAGACCCCTTACACAAGTGCACAACATTCCAGTCTGAAACTAGTTGTTCTTCAGGTACAATACAGCTGCAGTGCCACCTTCCTTTTAAGTCAGGCCAAATACATCATTTGCTCTACCTTAGTTCCTCTGTTCAAGGACCTCACAATCCTTTACAGATACCAGTCTCTCTAATCCCTGAGATGGCATGGAATCATCTCTTATTTTGAGTTGAGGGAAACTGAAGCACCAAGATGAAAAGTAACTCTATCAAGCTCACACAGTAAACTTATGACAGACCTTGAAGCAAATGTAAAACAGTCCTGATACAAAGAAAACCCCATCTTCCACAGCCATTATCTTTCCTTGCTCCACTCTATGTTACACTGCACCCTGCAATCACAGAACCCATGGAATGTTTACCCAAGCTAACAAATAGAAAAGACCCCAAATCTGACTATTAAAAAAAGAAAGTCAACAGCAGTACACCTATTCCATCACACAAGCACTAACGCAGTGAATCCATGCGACTGGCAGGCTGCTGGCTGCTATTTTCAGACTGGGCTCTGACCAGTGTCAGCAATGGTCACCCTCCCAAGACTCCAGAGTCACTAACACCAGAAGGGTCGAAGTGGCTTGCCATCACAGTGATTTTAATAACTGTCTACAACTACAAGAAGGCTAAAGCACTTCAATACTGGTCATAAACCCCATTAAAGGACTCCCTACTCCTATGCTAAGACCCATTACAAATAATGAAACTCAGCCTCCTGCCAAAATGTAAAGAATAATTGTAAGCCCAAAGTAGAAATCACCAAGAACACCTTCATGGAGACTGACTGGGATGATGCTGACCAACATGCCCCCTCCCCCAGGGAGAACAATTTCCTTTAGCAAAACCCGCAGTTCCAACTCCTTATGTTACTGAGCTGAGACAGCCAGTCCTATGTGCTGAATGATTCCTGCAGTCCTGCCAGGAAAGGGTCCCACCTCTGTGGCTCACAGGGGCAATTACATCCCTCAGATATCACTTATGTTGGGACTCTCACAAAAACTGTATGTTTTTAAAAAAGCCTTTGCAGCTCGCCCTTTTTCAGTGGGAGAGTCTGGAGCAAATTGTTTGTGTGCTTGCATAAATGAGCAGAGAGCTCCATACCAGCCTGGGGCTTGTGGGCAGGAGACTGCCCTTCTTCAGCAGCTCTGAGAGCAGAGGGGAAGGAGGCGGAGTTGCTTTTTGTCCTAGCATCTTTTTCTGGGGTGACTCATCAGTGACTGGGGTCATGGGGGCATCCAGGGGAGCAGAACCTGGAGGGGTGTCAGGGATTCCAATAAAGGAGGCAACCGGGGTGCTGGGCAATGTTCCAGGAGTGACCTGAGAAAGAGAAAAACCACACTGTTCAGAGCCATACTCCACCACAGAGACTAGCCCCACTTGGTCCTTCCCCCAAGAGCACTGATCCAGCACACCAAAGACACCTACTGCACTCACTCGCTACACCTACGCCAGGCACATGCCTTCAACCCTCTCCCTGCCCCGCAGTGCCACTGCCCGGGCACACACACAGACTGCTTGGCAAACCCACTGATGCCCCTACACAGTCTTCGATCCAAGCATCTGATCATCACGGACACAGAAGAGGTCACGTATCTTGAGCAGCACTGTACATCAACCACACTACAGCACGACCACAGTGAAAAGTCTGCAAAACAAGGCAAGGGCTCCTGCCCAGGCTCCTGTTCCGTGATGAACACAGAGCCCCATGGCCCAAGCTGGTTCTTCCCTCTGACCCTGGGAAGCATCCTTACCCCTGGACTGGCCTCGTCCACAGCAGGCTGAGACAGATCTCCCAGAGCATATTCTCCCCCTGGGGAGGTTGAGCCTGCAGGGGAGCGAACCATCACACCTGTTAATCGTCGTGGTGGATTCTTAATGGCTTGACGAGCTGGAAGAGAACAGGAAAAAAAAGTGAGATTCCATGGCTCCATCTTGGACAGTCCCTGAGAGTTATCTCTGACTTTAGGATAAAGAACTATAAGAAAACCAATTTATACTGTAGGAATTTCTTGCACCACACTAGGTTCAGTTCACAAATCATACTAGCATTGGGTAACGCACTTTAATTTCAGATTTCTGTAGCAGCTGGGTATTCACTACCTCCTACCACGGGTAGGTTAGTTCACTGAATTGCCCCAAGAATTATAAACAAATTAAACATTCAGAACAAATCTCTTTTCATCTTCAGACAATAGTAAAACTATAGGGAAAGCTCAAGGGTTGAAAAGCCTGACATTCTAACAGAGAGCTCCTTACTAATCCTGCTTCCTCTCAGATATACCTTTTCCACAGAATTTGTTCTCTTCTCAGAAGTCTCTGCATTTGGCCCTGTTACAAATACAGTGCTGGAAAGAAAATAGTCTTTCTGTCAAACTCCTAGCATCAAGGAATTCCTCCTGAACAGGTCTTAACAGGACTTAAATACTTCCCAAATGTTCTTATGAACATACGTATCTCTCTCTGAGGAGTAAGAAAGTTCATTGCCAGCTTACCCTGATAAGCAGCATCTGTAGCCTTCCTCTTGACTTCCGCTTCCTCCTCTTCCAGTTTTTTCTTTCTGTATACAGAACCAAAACCTACTGTCACACAGTGTCCCATTTCCCCTCAGGTCCTCCTGCAGCTTACTGACCCCCATCCCATTATCTCCAGACAACAATGAACTGTCTCTTCAGACTCAAATCCTCTGAGGAGGGAAGCAGAGTCAGAGGCCAGTCACAGAATGACACACTTGGCAAGAAATTTCACTTCCAGCTGACTACCAAAACAGTGGAGACAAGCATGGCGTTGCAAGCTGTCACTCAGCTCTTCACTGAGCAACTCCAGAAGATGTTCCACATGAGCTGGTGCCCCCCAATCTAACTTAAGCCCACCCTCAGAGGCCAAAGCATCTGCCCAGCTGCCCTGTTTCTCTTAACCTAATGTATGCGGAGCAAGAGGTGTCTGTCAAACACACAATGTTAGGCAACTACAGTCTCAGAGGAAGGCATAACATGGAAATAATCAAAGAACCCACATCATAATCTCATTGCACAGCTCCTCCAGTCTGTTATCCATGTGTCCGGCCTGGATCAGCTCTGCATCCTTCTTGAGTTGCCTGTAATCAGAAAATCTTCTTATTTACTGAACAATATGCCCTAAGCAGCATTTTCACCCCAAGCACCATCCCCTTCAGGCCACTTTTTCAAGACAGGACTCTCAGGTGCACCACAGCTTAATGCCTCTGCCACACACCTGTATTTCTCCTGTGTTTCTTTAATCATTTTCTTCAACTCCTCAACTCGTTCTGCAGTCAGTTTCCGCACAATAACATCCTCCACGGTTTCCACAACTTCTCCCTTCTCACCACGTTTTCTCCTACAGAATATGAGAAAAAAAAAAACAGTTCAGACATGAAACACAGAAAACCTCAGTTTTCCTTTCATAAATGGCTGCTGTCTGTCATTCTTGACACAAACATGCACCAAAAAAAAAAAAATCAACAACTTCTTGCAATTTCTTTTAAATGATATTGGACAGCTGAAAGTTCAGACAATCTCTTCTGAAAAGTTCAATTCTTAAATGCGTGCAGTGTCAAAGACTTCAGGAACAGATAAAAGATGCAAGCCCACTGCAAATTCTCAACCTGAAAAAAAACAATCATTCAACTTCAGAGAAGATTCTTACTACCTACAAAGAAACATCTCTATTTTTCCTTAATAACTCTACTAAGTCCTTTGTCTTTGCAACTCTAGTGCTGAAGATCACTCAGCACTATCACAAATAATATTTTTAAAGATCCTGCCTGTAATTTAATTCGATGTGAAGTCCCAAAACAAAACTCCTGGATTTAGGAGTGAGAAATATCTGAGACCACAGAGCTGCAGTGATAGCATTGATAAGAAAACTACAAGAAACCACTGCAAAATACAGACAAATATAAAAGGCTCCCCCATCTCCCTTTTGCTGTCTTTCTACCCCTATTCTGAATTATAATTTTATGTGTAAAGTTTATGCTCAGTAAGACTGATATGTAGTGTTTTATTCCAGCCAGATCTATGTTTCTTTTTGCTGCATTAAGTCCCCAAATGCACACTGCAACTCTTACAAATGGAGCTGTGGCAAAGAGGCCCCAGTTACCCTACCATGTATTGTAATGACAGCAGGGGCCCACGGAGTCACTGACAAGCGCACAGTGACCAGTTCTAGAACCATATATTACTGAAATACTTCGGTTCTGTGAAAACAACAACAAAAAAAAACCAGACAAGATAAAGAGGTATGGGAAGCATGTTCTAAGAAATACCTTGGGCTTGTCAGTCTCCCCCATCTGCCATACCCTGATCCCACTGTCCACCCACATCAGCTATCACAGCTGAATTTCCTCATTCCTCTATGCTGTTTGGTATAAGCACTATCAAGTCCTTTGCTCTAAGAACTGACAAGTTCACCCACAATTTCTGCAGACTGCACTTGCTTCAGACTTTGTACTCACTTAGGGGTCTCCGTAGTCTCCAAGAGCTCTGAATACTGAGAGGCACAGTGCTAAGAAGAAACAAAGAAAGTGAGAGGACGCTGAATAGTCAGCATCAGCAAACACCTATCAACGAAGTCTACAGGGCACTTACTCCTACTTCTTCAGAGGTCTAACACTTTAAGAACATATCTGACAGTCTTCTCCAGAGTTTCCCCCATGGCTATAATTTAGTGTAGCTCAAAGTGAGGAAGCATAGTCACTCTTTTACTCTAGCACTGCACAGGCTGATCTTCAAAACAAAGCTAAGAACAAACGTTCCCAACTATGAATTTAGAAATCAATGCAAACAAGGATGACAAGGAAAACTGTAGCTGTAATGTTTCTGTCTCTGAACATGAACCAAAATATTTCAATGGCAAAGACAAAACAACATTGCATCAGGGCCATTTTCATTAACAGAAACAGTGAGCAACATAAACCCCCAACTTCTCCCTTGATTATCTTCATCTCTTTCTGTCCCTTATACAACAAAAATCCCAGGTGCTTGCCCACACAGCAGGATACACCAAAAGACATAGGCATCCACAAATTCCTAGGGCAAGGAATTCCACAGCCTAATTACATGCCTGATGAAGAGCAATCCCTCCTGTTAGTCCTAATTAATAGCCTCTAAATCTTGTACTGGACAAAGCACTGAACAATTAATCCTTATTAATCCTCAACTTCATGCCACTTCTGACTATACAGACACTTGATGTATCTCCTAGTACCCATCTCTTTTTTATGCTGAAGAGTTCTACCTTGCTTAGCCATCCCTTACAAGCGAGCTGTTTCATGCGTTTGATCATCCTCATATTTTTCTTAACCTTATCCAACTGCACCATAGCCTCAAATTTAATTTCAGAAACAGAAAAAAAATGTATTTGATTTACACGAACCTGATTTTTAAAACTACTTTTGCAATCTTTTTTTTTTAAAAGAAACACATTCTCTTAGGCAGCTGTCTTACATATCCTATGCAGAACTTACGTTTTCCAAGACTCAAATGCCAGTATATTACCTTCTGGGAAAACCAGTCAGGTGGGCGTCCTGGCTCTGCAAAAGGTTTGATCGCTCTGCTGACTGAGACCCTACAGGAGAGAAATGGGAGTCACCGTCAACTTACTTTCTTCCCCAACCAACATACAGAGAAGAGACACTGACCTGTCTCAACGTTCATCACTGAATAGCTGCCATAAACACAATGAACTTGCAAAGACAGAATTGTTACTCAAGTACAGCCCTTGGACTCAGAAAGATCTGCCTTAATAAACAACAGCTTCCTTCCTTTGCTTTGAAAAGCAAGTTTCTAGCTTCTAATGACACCAATTCATCTCCACAAAAACTTAACTTCAATGAGGGGAACAAGGCAGCAGAACAGCTACACATTCAGATGCAGTGCACAGCAATCCGTTATCAAATACTCTTCTTGACCACAACCCAGCCCTTCCAATTCATGAAGATGTCACTCTGTTCTGATTAACATGCTTCTGTTTCTACACAGTAACTACAGAAGAATAATCCTATATATACCTATAGAATATGACATACCTATAACACTTCCATCTTTAATCCCCCACCTTTGTTCTGAACAGCAAACAGCAGTGTCAATGCCCTGCTGCTGCACCGTGCCCCAGTCCAGCGCACAGCCCCGTGCTCTATCCCGGCGCGGCTCCGGGCCGGTTACCCCCCCCCCCCCCGCCGCTCCCCGCTCCCTTACCAGTTCTGGTCGCCGCTGCGCATGACGGACGAGGCCAGGCAGAGCTTCTCGCGGATGGACCAGGGCTCGGTGGGGCCGGCGCTCAGCAGCTTGTGCTCTGCGGGACAGCGGAGGGATTCCACGGGCCCGCCTCCCCCCGGCACCCGGACCTGGA
>NW_010125164.1:0-2108 GCF_000699245.1 Pterocles gutturalis
TGCTGGAGCGCGGCGGGGCTGTGGCACATCCCGAGAGCCGAGAGGTGGCGTGAAAGGGAAACGCCATCCCCGGCGACCATCTGGGGAGTCTGGATATGATCCCCTTGCTCCCATCTCACAGTCCAAGTGCCGGGACCGGGATCGGCTCTTAGGACAACCAGAGGAGCCTCCGCTGGTGCTGGGAGGGAGAATGGGGGGGGACAGAGCTGTGGGTCCGGTGTTCTCTGGTACGGCTACAGCGGCCGGGGGGGGGGGGGTGAACTCCCCAGGACCCCCCTTCCGAGCCCCGGACTGGTCACCCAGCGGCTCCCGTACACGGCAAAGGCAGTGGATGAGCTGGATTTCCCCAGCACCAGCAGCTCCGCAGCCTGTGCAGCCCCATCCCCGCTCCCACCGCCTCCTTTACCCACCCGACATCGCCGGGGCAGGGGCTGCGCCCCGGGGTGTCCCTGGGCACGATGGTGGTTCCTGGCAGCTCTGGGGGAGGCAAACCATGTTTTCCTGGATGTTTTCCTAATGGATTGGAGCAGATGGGGGTGCGAGGCCGCAGCTGATGTAGCCGGTGTGTTGGGGACAGATTCCTTCCCCCTGGAGCATCCTTCCCTCAGGACTCTGGGGTTAGTTTTATCCCCTGGGTGACATGTTGAAGCTGAATCTGACCCTGGATGGGGGGTTTTACATCAGCTTCTCCCTTTTCCCCCCATTCCTGTGATCCTGGTCTGGGACAGGGGACGGCAGGGCTGGGACAGGACTTTAAACTCAGACAAAGGGCGAGGAAACAGGCAGTTTTCTCTTGAACTTCCTTCCAGCCCCATCCCTGTTGGGTGCGGGCAGCGGGTGCTGGCTTCCTGCCTGCCGGGGTGTGGTGGCAGGTGACTGCCCAGAGCCTTTCCGTGCGCCCCAGCTCCTCCCGAGCTGCCAATTTACCAGAAACAGAATCGAAAACTCTGGTGTGAAGCTCAGATCGGTCTTGGGGAGCAGGGCTGGGGCACCCTGAGAGTGGACAGGAGCTGGAGGCCAGGGAAGGCTGAGCCCAGGGGTGTGTCCGTGCACGGGGAAGGGTTTTCCCAAGGCTTCTGAAAGGGGGAAGGAACCGGCTTCCCCCAAGAGCTGCTGTCACAGCAGCCCGACACATCTGGGACATCTGCTGAGACATTGTTGGCATTTCAGGCTGCGTTTGTGGCTCGGCATCAGGGACAGAGGGTTGTACCCTTGCCTGGTGCATCTTCAGCCTGGCTCTATTCCGGCGTGACCCTCCTGTCCTTCTTCCCGCAGCACATCGCTGAGTACGACCTGAAGGACGTCTCGTACAAGGTGAGGAGCCCCGCGTGCCATGAGCTGACGGTCCCCGGCTCCTCAGATGAGCCCATGGTGTTGAACTTCGAGGAGGAGCGGGAGGCACAGAAGTGGTGGACAATCGTCAGCAGCTCCCTGCGGGAGGTACAGAAAGGTGGGTGCGGGAAAGGAGGGGCTGGCGGGGACCTGGGGAGGCTGCCCGTGTTCCGGAGGGGCTGGCGGGGACCCGGGGCATCTCCCTGAGGGGCTGGCAGGGGCCTGGGGTGTCTTCCTGAGGCACTGGCGGGGACCTGTGACATCTTCCCGCTGCCTGAGCGGGTGGCAGGGACCTGGGGCATCCCCCCAAGGGGCTGGCAGGGACTTGGGGCAACTTTCTGAGGGGCTGTCAGGGACCTGGGACATCTACCCACTGGCTGAGGGGCTGGCAGGGACCCAGGGCATCCCCCTGAGGGGCTGGCAGGGACCTGGGGCAATCCCAGCCCTGTGAGCTGGGGGGGGAGCTGCTGGGAGCACTGGGAAGGGCTGGGAGCTGAGGAGAGCCATGGTGGGATGTCACCGGTGCTGCTCTGAGCTCTGTCAGCCCTCGGGAGGTGGAGTAGGGCAGCCATTCCCTTCCCTTCGCCCCACCGTGCATAGCCCGGGGCTTCCCGGTGTGTCTTCTCCCTGCAGGGAGCTCCTCTGGGGGGGACAGCTGGGGACCGTCGCAGCCAGGGGGTGGCACTGCCCTGCCCTGACATGTTCCTGCTCCCCACAGCCTCAGACACCGCGCTGGCGTCCCCAGCCCCGTCCCTGCCCACGGCTGCCGGGGGCGT
>NW_010125165.1:0-254 GCF_000699245.1 Pterocles gutturalis
AGCAGCAGCAGCAGCAGCACCATCACGAACTGACCTCGCTCTTCGAGTGCCCGGTTTGCTTCGACTATGTGTTGCCGCCCATCCTCCAGTGCCAGGCGGGGCACCTGGTGTGTAACCAATGCCGGCAGAAGCTGAGCCTCTGCCCCACCTGTCGGGGTTCCCTCACCCCCAGCATCAGGAACCTGGCCATGGAGAAGGTGGCCTCGGCAGTGCTCTTCCCCTGCAAGGTAAGGAATAGCATTGGCAGGGGGACG
>NW_010125165.1:300-5291 GCF_000699245.1 Pterocles gutturalis
AAAAATCCTTTTGGCATCATTAGAAATGATGCGATGGACAGACAGAGGAACCGCTGGAGTCGATGCTTGATGGGGAATAGGAGAACAGAGTTTTAAAAGGCAGAGCTGCATCAGTTTTAAAATAGAGAGCTGTCCATGCCAGGGCTGATGGACGTGGAGCGGGCACTGCCAGGCTGGTGGCAAGCTTTCCCGTAAGAGCTGCACGCAGGTATTTGTCACCTTTTCCTGGAAAAGCCAGTCCCCAGCAGGAGCTTTCCACGGCCAGCTCATAGGAGCGTCATTGAGGGTGTGCGAGGGGAGTTAAAGGCACCTCCTAAGCAACTTGACTCTTGTCAGTTCCTGCAGCATGGCGTGGTGGCAGTGACAGACAGAGCGTGGTGGTGGGACACCTCTCTGCCGAACGCAGCGACTCGTGCAGCGAGCTGCGCGCCCAGCTGTGACCCAGTCTGAGCCCGAGGGAGTGCAAGCAGCCAGGGTGGGTTTTTCACTGAAATGCTGGCCTAGTTCTCATTTTCTGAAGTGTCTTGTCAGTCATCTGTGACAGTTTAGTGTTCCCTGCCTGTCCTAAACAAAACAGAGCCCCATGTCCCAGACTGTGCTGCGGTGTGTCCCATGTGGGAGCATGCATCCTCCCTACGCCCCAGCGTCCGCTCGCCAGCTCGCCGCCCCTGTGTGTCCAGCACCCAGAAGCTCCTTGTGGAGGTGTAAATAAGTCTCTGCTTCTCTCTCTCGCACACCCTCTCTTTCATGTGGATTTTTTTTCTGCCGTGAGCAATTCCTGCTCTGCTGCTTTCACTGTTCCCAAGAGCTGCAGAGTGAAATTAGCACACATTAATGGTTTTCACTTTTCCTTCTTAGACCCAGAAACAGCAGTGAGCCATCAAGGCTGTAATTCTGTCGGTGCTTATGTAGGTTGCAGGCAGCCAGTGGGGAGGTGACCCACCGTCCCCTCAGCGGCGGGTGCCCATCGGGTGCTGCAGCAGCGGCAGGGTTTCGGCAGGAGCCACCCCGCTCTGCAGCTGGGCGCAGCAGCCCAGGACACCCCAGGGCCCAGCCCTGCTCTGACTCATCTGTGGTTTTCACTGCGTTAAGGGAACCTGCCATGAGCTTTTAGAGAAAGGGGAGGAAAAAAAGTTAGAGCTCCAGAAAATGTCAAAGAACAAAACGAGATGGTGGTCTGTCTGGAGGAGGTCCCTGTGCTGCTTGAGATAACTGTGAATGGCACTCGAGATAAATAGGACTGAGGCACGACAGAGCCCACAGAAAGTGGGGATGTGGTGTTGCCCGTGGCTAGAGCTGCTTTGAGGGTTGTTCTTCTTAAAATGCTTTAAGAAAGAATTACAGTTATTGCTTCTCTGCACTTTACAGGGCTTCTGGAAAAAATCTATAGGAGGATGTAAATCTTAAAGTCACAGTAAAGTTACTGAAAATATAAAATGCTCTAAACAATCTGCAGAAGATAAAATGTGCATCATAAATACACTCCAACTCCTAACTAATGAATGCCAGAATGAATTAGTTATTTTCTTTCATCCCTTAAGTAAGTGCAAGTGGAAAATAATCTAAAGGTGTTATCTAGTGATGAAGCTGACTGAATTTGGATATAGGTCCTTCTGTAACTGGGAGGTTTTTGTCCAGTACTGGCTATGAAAGAAAATAAATCTTATGAATTTGAAGCTGCATGAAGAGACTCTAGAATCCATTCTCACAGCAGTGTTTGAGACACACTGTGATCGTCAGCTGCTAAATGTGGAGCTGTGACCTGGCTAATGGAGCAGCCCAGGGTGGGAGAGGCGTTTCTTGACTTAACCACTTCATCCCAAATCTAGGGGAAGGCAAGTAGAGTTGTGAGCGTTGTTCTCTGTTGTCGTCAGCAGAACTGCAGTCCTCCTGTAAGCAGGTGTATGAGCTGAGCTCTGCGCCCCGCCGTGTTCTGCTAGCCTTCTGTGGTCGGACTTGACAAACAAAGATGTTCGTGCTCGAGTGACCTTGATGTGGCCATGGGGATGACGTGGGACCAGCGCTCCTCATCTGCCCTCTGTAAAGCTGTAGGCAGTTCCTGCTTGCGTTTCCGTCTGTGGTAGAACTTAGCTCCAAGGTGCACAGGCAGAAGCTAGCCCAGCACGAAGGAAAAGAATATCCAGTAGCAAATTCAGCGTGTGTTTACACGCTGATGGCAGCCCGGTTGGGCAGCTGTATGGATGGCATTGAGCAAGGTATGATCGGGAAAAACCAACAAACCCCAAAACTCCTGCATAGGTACACCAATGAATTCTCACTGCTGTGATTCATTCAACCTAGCGAGTTTTACTTTATAAAGGAAATTACTTTTCTAGTTATTACATACATTAAAAAAATCTAAGTACATGGAGTTTGACTTTTGAGGGGATTGAAACCCCATTCTTACCATCTTCCTGAGGAGTGGCGGTGCTCTGCCGCCAGAGGACAGATCCCTCGCATGAAGAGCCTTCCAAGATCTTTGAACACAGGATCCTCTAACGGGCGATGCTACCGTGTGTCTGAGTCTCCAGATGGTTCTGGTCCTTTGGAAGGAAAGTGAATCCAGTAAATTCACTGTACTGTACTCTTACACTTTGCTTTGTGGAAAAGTCTTTCTGCCCCTCACAACCAACACGCTGTATTTAAAAAGTGGAAGGCATAGTGAGACTGTGCATAAACTGACAAGTCTTAAATAATACCAGACTAATCACTTTCTCTACTTTTCTTTAGACAGTAGGCAAGAGGTAGGCAGACCTGCCCTATGTCCTTAGACCAGTGCTGCTGCACCATCAGTTCAAGAGAAAGCGTGACAGGTTTCCTGTGTAGACAAACACCTTGCAAGCAGAAATTGCACATTCATGTTATTATTGTGTACAAACTTACTCCTGTATGTTGGGCATCTGTGCCCAAGTCTGAACAAATGCTTCGGAAGCCTGGAGGGATCTTAAAAGCAGGGAGGGACATTTTACAAAGGACTGGAGGAGGAAGAAGCACGAGAGGGGCTCAGTCCTCGCTGGATCCCTGAACGTTACCGCTATGCACACAGGAGCAGGCAGGCCTCTTCTCTCCAGGAGCATTATTTGTGTACTGGAGGGAGGGCAGGAGGGACTTGGCCTCAGCAGTCTGTTCCCAGCTCTGCTACTGATTTCCCGTGTGGTTTCAGACAAGTTCCTTTAATCCAGTGTCCCTGCCTGCCTTCGTTTACAGGGTTGATAATAAAGGCCTGCCTCTGCTGGGCGCCTTCGAGCTTAACTGATGTTTTCTGAATGCTTTAGGACACTCGGAAAGCTATCCTGTCAGAGTGAAGTCCAGAGCAGCACAAGCAGAGTGACATTTGTGGCAAAAACATGGCATGCTAAGTGACATATATGGTGATGAGCTCTGAGCTAACCGTTTCCTCCTGGGAAAGAGAATACAGCGCTAAACAAACAACCGTGAAAACAAGGACATAACACTTTCCAGCATGGAGTCCTAGAAATGATGAGAAGGGCAATGAAAATGCAGAAAACAGTCACGCCAGCCCAGGTGTTGGTGTCGCGCCTGCACTGTTAATGCCATGCACAGCCCCGGCTCCCCGTCCTAAGGCGGTCACGGCACCAGTGGAGGGGGTGCACAGGGCAGGTCACTCAAAGGGATTGTATAACATGTAGCCAGGGAGAGCCGAAGCAGGCTTTCGACGGGTGCAATACAGATCAGAGACACTTGCCAAGCAGCACCAAGCTGGCCAGACAGCTTTTGCTGTTCCCAGTCCCCCGGCGTTGGTAGGGCTCCTCACCAAACAAACCCGCAGCAGCGGGCGACGTGAAAGCAGGTTCTGCTCACAGTGAAGGGCAAAGCTTCTGCTATTTGCTCATGTTGGGTTTTTTTTCTGC
The DNA here is from genome assembly GCF_000699245.1 of Pterocles gutturalis. Taxonomy (NCBI): domain Eukaryota; kingdom Metazoa; phylum Chordata; class Aves; order Pterocliformes; family Pteroclidae; genus Pterocles; species Pterocles gutturalis. The sequence continues at coordinate 4,173 of NW_010125165.1, forward strand.
TCTCTCTTCTGTATCACCACTGGTTGCTTTTGCGCAGACATCTGGTTTTGCCCAACCAGCAGCTTGTGTATCCTTACTAATTATGTTAATGAGGTCAGACTCAGAGCCGCTCTTCAACACCTTGCATGATGGAAGCGTTAACAGGGGTATGCATGCGAGAGACGCCAGCTGTCCAGCGAGGCTGGGAGCGTACGCGTACCTGGGTCGCTGCACTACGCGGCGAGGCAGCAGGCACGGTAGAGCACGCGTTTGCCGCGATGGGGCTTCTGCCTTTGGTGGGAGGACACTTTGTTCCACCACAGCGTCCTTAGCAGAGGATTCAGCAGCCAGGGCAGACACAGTAAGTGAAGGCTCGCATTAACTCTCCGTGGCTTACAAAACAAGCTCTTCCAGAAGCACAAGGTTGAATTTCTGTCCCACTGTTCCTGGTGCAGAATTCCTAGTGTTTGCAGCATGGGTGATTCGCATCTTGGGCATTTAACCCTTTGAGCTGAAACTTCTTGCACACATATTAGCCCAGAAAGAACAACTTATACCTCGGTTATATCTCTCGCAGGGAAGTGTCATAGCACCCATAAGCAGCCATGCACACACGTTGTGACCTGTGTGACAGCGTTAGTGGTGCTGGTATTGCTACAGACACCTGCTCACTGGGGCAGCTGTGCTCTTGGGGAAAACAGGAGAGACCGCCTGCTCTCTACAGAGGTAGCATGAAAGCAATAGGGTCAGTGCGGATAGCTGAACTGGCTAGCAAAAGGAAAAGCGTCCCCAGTTGTTTAAAGCAAATTAACCCTCTAATGTGCCCGGTGACATTGTAGGAAGTTAGATGGTACTTACTTGTGCACTAGCTTTATGCTCAGTGAAAAACTGTCCTCTCTCTTTCCACTTCTCACAACTGCAGTGTTGAAACTGTTCCAGTGTTTAAAAAAAGCTCTAGCAAATCTGCATTTGATTTTAATGGAGGTGCTTTTGCTCTGTGATGGTAATAAGGTACATCTATTAAAAATACCTCACTCTAGGAGCTGTGTGCTGAAACCAGAATCCTTTGTTCTTTTTAAAGAAAAGAAAAATCCAAACCAGGACCACTTCAGCTGATCACAGAATCACAGAATCACAGAA
>NW_010125166.1:0-10932 GCF_000699245.1 Pterocles gutturalis
CCGAGGTGGCCTCTCGCCCTCGCACGGCGACAAGCTGCGGGTCACAGGGGCCAAAGGGCCGCGCCCGGTGCCTGGGTTCCTGCAGGGAAGCACATGTGGCACACTGCGGCGCCAGCTCAGACCGGAGCTCCAGGGGGTTGAAGACATTTTAACAGCGTTTGATGGTCTGTATCGTGCGTTGCTGCTGCAGAACTGTGCCTGGGGAGACACGTAACCAGTGCTTCGGCGTGTCCTCTGGTCAGATCTTCGCTCATTCCTTTTTTGAGGTGGGCGAGATGATAAGGAATAACAAGCAGAACAGCTGACTCTGCAAAAGGCCTTGCAGTCCATAAAACGTTGAAAGTGGCCACCTCCGAGAGCAGAGCTTGCCGATTCCTGTTGAACTTTTCAGTGGTATCTCATGCTCACATCTGCTTCCCCGCTCTGGCATTTCCTGTCGGAGACACAAGCTCCGAGGCTAGCACATAAAAAGTGATTTTCAGGGGATCCGTCAGTGGTATGACTCTTTCACCTCACTGCATTCTGGGATCCTTTGCCTGAGAGATGAGATGATGCAAACTTTTGTGTAAGCCAAGCGCGGTACAGCATCACAAGGGCCCCGAGGAAAAGGAGAGTAAATTGGCTTCTCTTTCTTGGGGCTCATCTGCACTGCGCAGTCATTAGGAGAGGGACAAGTAGGGAACAGGGATTGTCCACCAAAAAGGTGTCCCGGATCTAGTTAAACTGGAAATGCCAAAAGACCTTAGTCATCAGGACGTTCTTAAACCAAAAGGGAGAAGGAACATCCAGAGGGAGTTTGGCTGTCTCTAAAGTGATCACCTTTACACAGGTTTAAGTCCTCAGTCTACAAATAAATTGCTCTGGATTTACACAGAGCAAATGAGCTCATTTCCCTTTTTAGCTGATAAAAGCCCAGTTGTCTGGAATTTCAACAAACCAATTGTAAAAGCAGCATGTGGCAGACGACTGATGAGTCATCCACTCATCTTCTCAGCAGCCAGTAACAACAAAACCTTCTAATTTCCTTGGGCCAATCTAAGAGAGCTCTGCCCTCCAGATCCCTGGGTCTGCAAGTCCCCAGATTAGGGACCGACCTGCAAGAAGCCTCCTAGTCCTCCTCTTCAGCTCTGCCCTGCGCTCCTGCTTGCTGAGAGCTGAAGGTGGTTGCTCGGGGGCTGTGGCTTTTGTCTTACGATGCTCTCTGCAGTGGTTCCAGCCACGGAGGAGCGCGGTTTCCTCCTGAAGATTGTCAGCAAATGGTTCGCCACGAACTGGAACGATGGAGCAGCTCAGTCTTTGCAGATTCCTCGCAGAGAGAATGAGGGATGACGCCACAGCAGGGAAGTTAAAACTGCTAATATTGTTTGGCAGCACTTCACAAGATCAAATCAGCACTTGGTTCTCCAGCAGAGCACTTCCAAGAAATCCCACTGGTGATGAAAGTTCCTAGGTAGACAAAAATATCTGAGGTTCAGGCTGTACAGAAGCCACAGCAGAACAGTTGAGAGAGAGGCAAATCTGGGAATGCTGCTGGGCAATGTCCCACACTGCCCATCAGAGAGCATCTAAATCAGGAGAGAAGCAAGCACCCAGCTTAGCATCATCCTCGGTCATTTTTATTTCCCAGCGGAAACACAAAGCCCTTGAAGTCCAGCCCCTCAGGGGCAGAGGCATGTTTTCTGTCCAGAAAAAGAACAAAGCCATGGGAACCTGGCAGATCTCTGCTATGATACACTCTTACCCTGTGGCTGAGGCAGGAAAATCGGTTTGATCAAGTAGAAAATAGAGTTTCATGAGTGGATGATGCACAGCAAAGACTAATAGTATTAATTTCCCTGAGCGCTGCTAGGTGTGAAAGCAGGAAGCTACTAAACAGGATTCCCTAGATGGTAAACTACAAGGGCCAACGTTTAACTGGAATTTAATGCAGATAAGTCACTTTTATCTCCTGCAGGGGACCTATATTGCTAATTTAATGCCAAGTTCTTTCCACATTTCCTTTTATTTGGACCATATTTCTCAGAGTAGGATAGCAACAGCCACACCAGCATACTATCTTTAGTCTGCTAAGTCACGATCGGTGACTGCAGGCACGCACCGGTGCAGGCAGGAAAGAGGGGGACCGGGGCTGAGTGCTGGGAACAGCCAGCCACGCGTGCTGCACTGCAGCGGTTTGGTGGGGCTTTCGTGCACAGTCCCAAGAGTTTCTACGGACCTTGGATACTTTCTTCACCACACAGGAAACACTGGCAAGTGCCTTGATGCTCTTGATTAAAGGTTAGACTTGCCCTCCTGGAACGTGGTTCCGTTTCTTGCACTGACTTCAAATGGGAGAGTTTAACCAACCCAGGAGCAATTATTTAAAGCGATGACTGAGGTCCTCTAAGCCTCATTTACTCACACTTCCGCAGGAGAAATCTGAGTATAGCAATAGCAGTAAAAGCCCAGGATATGGTTCCTTGTTGCGTCACTAGGAGCACGGACTCTGCAGGGGACTTCCCACAACACAGATGAAAACCCCGAGGATAATTACTGCATCCTCCTCCTCCTCTGAGCCAGACACCCAAAGGTTTCAGCAGACCTGTCCATGAGCGTGGCATTGCTTTGTTTTTCTGCAGGATTTACTGCCTCTGAGCTTCTGCCGTGGTGACCACAGGGATCTCATCCTGTTTCCAGAGCCCCCGGGAGGTGACTTTCCCCCTCCCGGACACTCGCCTGCGGGGTTGCAGCTCCTGTGGGTGGGTATCCAGTAGATGGCATCCGTGTCCGACACTTGTGCTGGAGCTTCACCCTCCTGAGGGCTTCTCTTGTGCTTTATTTATCTCAGAGTCTGTTTCTTCATTAATGCCTGCTTTTCATTTGAATGTTTAACACCCTCTAAGCAATTGATTTTAAAACTTAAAAATATCCACTGATGTAGTGGTCTTTTCACTATTCTTATTCCTTCCCAAGAATAAAAATCACGTATCACTTCTCTGCGTTCAGTGGCATAGTGTGGGACCTTTTATAGAAGGACGATCAGGAAATAGAGCTATTAACAAAATTAGGGAAAAAACACTTGAGATCTGTCCATCTCAACAGTGGAAAATATGTGGGGTATGGGCTGGGAGTCTGAGAAATCAGGGCACATCACATCTCTATAGTCTTTATACCTGGGGAAAAATAGGTTTTGTGTGAGGGAACAGGAGTGCTGAGTAAATGCGAGGAGCATTCCCTGACAGCTTCATTTTCCAGCCCAGATATCTGGCAAGCGGAGGCAGTGGGTTTGGGTGTTACAGTCATTCTCCAACAATGGAAGTGTTGCAAAATATATAGCACCGCATATTAAAAAGGGATTAGGAGCGGGGAACCACAATGAGTAGGAAGACAGGAGCAGCCTTTGAGCAGAGCCCCAGGCACTGTTGCAGAAACATGTTTTCTGGAGCAGGATTACAGCCCTGTTACAGGCATTGTTTGCCTGACAAACCAACCCCTAGATACAATCCCTGGCTTCCACACGTCTGTGCAGATCCTCCCATGCCCCAGACTCCAAGAGCAACCCTCAGCCCTCACAACACTGTTGAATATAAATCGAGTTCTCGTCTGCCAGGGGAAATGCAGAGGACTGTGAGCTGTGCCCTGCCCCAGAAGCACGGAGGACCCCCAAGCGGAACCCAAACTGCTCTGAAGTTTGGAGTCAGAGGATAAGAGACCCAGTGGAAAAGAAACTTCAACCAATCTCTATCACATTCTAAATCTTCTCTTCTCAGGTTTCTAAGGCTTGGATTACACCAGAATAGACTGGTGTTTATTAATTAATTCCCTTTAGGGCTGGTCAGAGTCCCATTTAACAGCAGTGTTATTCTGGGTTTGTTGGTCCACCGTTGCCATAAGGATGACAAGCAGGAACCGGTGCGGTGGATTACCCTGGCTCTAGCCCAAGTCTGTCTAATCCAGCCCTGACAGTGCCCGATCCAAATACCTCAAATGAGGGGGCTGGATCCTTCGCCGTGGGGAGTTCCAGAGTATCTGCCTCACTGAGGAGGTTCCTCCCAGCCTGAGTCATTAGTGGCTGCTCTACATTCTGGCACATGAGGTTTCCATCCCTCCTAAACGTAATGGAAAGGTGGATAACACAACCCACAGAACTCTAGACCTCAGTAATTAGACACCCACAAGATAATTACGCCCTGTATAAAAAGTGTAAAAAGTAATTGCGAAAGTAATCCTTTATCAGTTTAAAAATGCTGCCTTTGAGTGCCTCTAGCCAAGTAATACCTTGCTTTTCTAGTCTCTCTTCCTTCAGATCTCAAAGCCCATTGCAAAACAGGACGCTGCCACTGCCTTCATTTAAAAAATGTAAACCAGATCAACCTCAGCTCCCCTTGCTGCCCATCACAAGTGCCTCTGGCCAAGTAATACCTTGCTTTTCTAGTCTCCCTTCAGATCTCAAAGCCCATTGCAAAACAGGACGCTGCCACTGCCTTCATTTAAAAAATGTAAACCAGATCAACCTCAGCTCCCCTTGCTGCCCATCACACAGACCTGCTGCAAACCTGGGACAGAATTTTTCCCAGGTCCCACTTGATGCTGCACCTTTGCATCATGACAAACCCACCACAGAACAGCTGTTGTCTGACAATTTTTCCCCTTACTCTCATTTCTAGACCCCAAAAATACTCCCAAACTCCATACTTTCATTCTTTATGTCCACCCTTACCCTGAACACCTCCTTCTTCCCCTGGATTATCATCGCAATGCCGTGACCAGAGGGAGCACAGACCTGCCCGCATTCTCCTGCCTTTGGCTCACGTCTTGGCAGGAGCGCAGGAGCACACGAGCCGCTTCCCAGCCTGTTCCTTTGCATTCCTCTCTATTTCAACTCAGCTTAGTAACCACAAAGATCACTTTTACTCTTAGGAAGCGCAGTTTGATTGAAGTTGATACCAGATCATAAGCCAAAATTTAGTCAGATACTACAAGGACAGGACATGTAACTTCCTAAAAATGGTGGAAGAAGCTAGATTTATGTCTTAAAATTTCTTAAATTGAGTTTCAAGGTAAAAAGTGAGTTAAACTGAACACTAATTTCTAAACCAGCAGTTTTCTAGAAGGCAGGCTGAGTACTGTCTCTTTAAGGGACTTTTGTAAACATATTTTTTAATGGAAAATGATTCCCTGTTAATTTTAAGGGCAAACCAATTAATGGAAAATTATTCCCTGTTAATTTTAAGGGCAAACCAATGAACATAGAAAAAGTTATATTAAGAAACACTCCAACGTGACCCATGTTTGCAACAGCCCCACAAATAAACAGCGCTGTCTGCTCCCAGGCTCTCTGCATCCAGCCAGCCTCGGAGCAGAAGCCCTCACTGCCCACCCCTGCACCGGATCACTGTGTCTGCAGGTGAAAAAAATGCTGAGGACGTGTCCCGGGCTCCTCCTGCTCATGAAATGCACTTTATGGCTCTGCTGAGCCAGTTCCTGCTGAAAAAAATGCCCTGTGCCCGCGGGGACACTGACAGCGGTGAGAACACAAGCAGCCCATCGTCTGCAGCCATGTCACCATCATCCTGCTGACTGTTTTCCCCGTAGCCGAGCACTTCAGTGCCCTCCACAGACATGCAACCTGTGCTCACAGCTGTCCCAGCAACGGGGGGACACTCACCCGACATCGCGGGGTGCCCAGGGGCTGAGCTAACCACCGGAGCACCCTGAGGATACACATCAGTGAGCAGCATCTCTGCTCTCTCCTCTGCAAACACGCAGTTCAAAGTCTGAACCAGTGCGTCTTCTCATTTTCCAGTCAAAGGAGGACACAGCGAGAGAGCTTTGGGCAGGAAGGGGCACATCGGAGTCTCCTCCTGCTCTAGGATAATCTAGGATAAACTTCCTACAGCTTGAAACAGCGTCATGAATGCCCAGAAAGCTGAGAGGAAAAAGGTATTATTTTTGGCTGAAGATCTTTATAGCTGATGCAGGAACTCTCATTAGTTACTTATTGCCTCGGCAAGTCTCATAAAACAGCCATCAGAGCCCAGCAAATACTCTTCTTCAGTGTTCTGGCAGCTCAGAAATCCAGGAATTGAACGAGGCCTTGAACCCATTTTATGGACTCACTTCTTACTGAGCCACCATAAAATATTAAAATTCAGACCTTATAAATAAGGAGGGGAAAGAGCTGTGCACTTCCTGGCAGAAGCAGCCTCTCCAGAGACTCTTCCCAAGGTAAGTCGGGTGCTATGCGTCCCAGAGATGGATTCCCCTGATGACTGGCGACATCGAACTCATGCAACAGAGATTAGAGACTTAAATCTCCTTGATTCTGCTCTGCGCTGGCAAAGGACCTGCAACAAATCGACTGAGTTTATTCCCCGGTGACCCTGTCCCTGCGTGTTGAGGGCTTTCCCCAGGGTGTCGGATGGCAGCAAGCAATTAAGCCCCTGCGAGCCCCAAGCAGAGGCAGCAACGCTGTGCCCCTCTCTCCAACAGACACCAGCTGAGCTCCCCCGAGATGGCGCAGAGAAGCAGCCTCGCAGTCCCCTGTGAAGTGCCTGTCCTTGCTGTTTGCTTTTTGGCATGCCTAGCCACAGGTAAGCAACGGAAAAAATCCGTCGTGGCTTTGGCCAAGCCCCATCACGCCGACATACGGAACAGTCCGGGGTTGGGCAGTGCCCAGGGTGATGTGCCACACCAGCACGCTGGCTCTCAGATGTTCTGGGGGTTGTTAACTACTTCATACTCTCAAGCGCATTCACCTCCAACCAAAAACCAGCGTATCAAACTGTGGGTGTAAATCCAGAGGGCACAGGTATGCTGCCAGCATGATTTGCAGCAGGAGGGTCTGCAAGGATGGGATGAGGAATGGAGGATGTGGATGATCTTTTGCTCTTGTGTTACAACATCACCGCTGGTCTTCAGACCTTTTCTGGTAACAGTCAGGCTGCGGTGTTCTTGCAGTCAGTTGCAAAAGCCTGACTGTTATTTTACATAAGTGTGAAGGGAGCTTTGTGATGAAGACACTTCTTGTCTCAAAAACTGAAGTCCCACCTGAAAACAGCTGTTAGATTGAAGCCTGAAACTCAGTCCATCCCCAAGGTCAAGGCCTGGAGAAGCTAACAGGGTAGTTTTTGTGCGAAGGGTAGAGCTTAGGAAGCTTAGTGCCCTTGTTCTCCTTCTTTTGCAGGCTTGGAACTGTCTGTAAATAACCACGCTGCCGACTTCTCCGTGTCTGCACTCCCTGACTCTACCGTCTCCCTCTCCTGCCTAGTCCAGAACGGCAGCCAGGCTGAGGAGCTGCACTGGTACCGGGGAGAAGGGAAGGTGGATCTGAAAAACGGGAATAAAGTGAACATCAGTAACATCTGTGTGTCCCCAGTCACCGAGTCTGACAACGGAGTCACCTTCAGATGTCAGCTGGCACGGGACAAGTCTGTCCGCGTGTCTGTGATCCTGGATGTCCCGTGTGAGTCGCAGTGGGGGATCTCTGTGCAGAACGGCTGGGGTGGGATGAAATCATGGGCTGAACACTTCAGTGTCTGGGCGCGAGGTGAAGGCGGGGTGTTTTGCACCCTTGTGTGCTGTCTTCAGCAAGAAAAAATGCGTTTAGGAGGAGATAACTCACGTGATAAGACACTCCCTTTCCACAGTGGTGCTTATGGCCTGATGCAATGCTGCTTTTATAGGGAGTGGGTGGGCCCTTAAGTAAGATGTCCTGGATGTGTCCCTGCCTCCACCTAGATTCTTTCCCAAGGATACAAGTCAGGGCAGAGGAGTCTCGGGAGTGACCACCTCTGCCACTGATTGCCCTGCCGATTCCGGGGGATCATGAAAGGCTGCACAAAGGTGATGTGCTGCACCACTGAACAAGGTGCACAAGGGATGTGTAAAGGGAACTTATTTTGTGTCAAATGGTGGGCAGCATTATCAATAACCCATTGAACTGCATTCTTGTGAACAGTTCCTCCCCAGCTGTCTGGAGCAGAGTCCCTCCAAGTTGAAGAAAACAAAGATGTTACTCTGACCTGCAATGCCAAATCCAACCCTCAAGCCCAAGGAATTTGGTATAAGAACAACAGCACCTTGACCCTACAGCAAAATCATCACCAGCTGCACCAGACCAGCGAGGTCTTTCAGCTCTCTATCCTAAAAGTACAGAAGTCTGACAATGGGACCTACACCTGCGTGGTGAAATCTCCTTTGGGAGAGGGGAGAAGGGATTTCCACCTGACAGTTGAAGGTAACAAGGCTGCTGCCAAACAAGAAGCTTTACAAATAACACTCCATTCTCTTTTATAATGATAGCAATCCATTTATATTAAGAATTGTAAGCAGAAAGTGATAAATTTGCTCAACTTCAGAGGGCACAGCAACAGCAAGGAGCTCTCCTTGCACTTGTGCCTGGACCACAGCACCAGGAAGGGCCCTTCCTGCTCTACCTCTTATTCAAAGGCATTTGGCAAGCATTACCTGAGGCAGGCTCATCCGGCTGTCTCGCTCCCCATGGTGGCAGGGCACCTTAGGTCTTACTTGAAGCTTCTTACTCCAACCATAGTATTCTGTCATGCCCAAAGAGCTGCTCAAGGCAAGAGAGGAGTTGTCCTTCAGCAGATACTACAGCCCTGTGCACAACAGGGAGGCAGAAGCCTCGCAGGGGCTGGATGCTCAGGTCTCAGATGCCCCAGTGATGCTGGGTGAGGTAACAGAGCGCCTTGCAGATCTTCTTCTTCAGGGACCAATGTTTCAATTCTTCCTTCAGTCCGCCAAAATACAGGCTTGGCTCCCTTCTTCCTAGGCAACTAATCCACACAGTCAGCCTGTGGACAGCAGAGAGAGCAACAGTTCAAATCAGCACTGACAGCCATGGGAAAAGAAATGTCTTTCTGCAGTTCTGTAAAATGTTCTGGTTTATATGACTGTACCAATCTATCACATATTCAACCTCCTCTCCCTCTTGACAGATAAAAAACCTGTTTTTCCCAAGGAGGCTGTTATTGCTGCTGTCGTGGTGGTTATACTCACGGTGCTTTTTGGAATTGTGGCTCGAAGAGATAAAATTTTTAAGGTACAGTAAGCTCTAGTTTCTTAGGAAAAAAATAGTACTGTTTTGCTGCATTGCACTGGGGTTTTTTTTTAACCTTTTCTATGCTACTTTGTAGTGTTGCCTTCCCCTCTTAGAGGATTGCTATGTACTACCTCCTGCTTTGGAATTACCAGTAGATAAATCGAATATTAGACATTTTAAGGTGGAAGGCATTACATACTTACAAGATATTAGGAAAAATATCCCTATGGCCAGGAAATACAAAATATAACAAGATTGTTTCTTTATTTTCAGTGCTTCAAAAGATCAAGTGAAACAGCACTGTAAGTATTGGACTGCTTATTCAGGCATCTTCCAAATGAATCACCTTCTTTAAGCCTTGACAGAACCCAGGAACCGAAAGAGCACTCACCACGCTAAACCCAGACATGCTGAGTTCCCAAGCTCTTGTTCTGGCTGGCTGACACGAGCCCACAGCTTCTCTCCCAGTGGAGGGGGTCCACGGCAGGACACACATAGCACACAGTACAGCTCCTGCCCTTGTCCTGGCTGTCCCAGGGTCCTGGCTGTGCCGGTGGGGAGGCAGTGGGGAAAAAACGTAACAGTGTATCCCCAGCCTGCTGAAAGCTTTCTGGGGCTGAATGCAGTCTGGGTGAATTCAGTTAACATGTTTTTTTTCATAATAGGTGATTTTTCATTTATTTTCATTTTGCTGCAGGTAAAGACCACAAGGTTCCTGTGCATACCCAGAAAACATCATTTCTAGTGGTGGAACATAAACCCTTCCGGAAGATGATGAGATAAAGCACTGAAACAAGTTTTTTTTGGGGTCAAGTTTATATGGTCTTTTCAAAATAGCGGAAGATGATGAGATAAAGCACTGCAACAAGTTTTTTTTTGGGTCAAGTTTATATGGTCTTTTCAAAATATAAGTGGTTCTTTGCGTCTGTTCATTACAACCTACTGCTTAGAGCACCGCCATGGGGGGTGGGCTGCCTGAGCTGTTCCCAGATCCTGCCCTCTACACTTATTCCTAAAAGGTATGTGCGTGCAGTCAGGCACACAGCTTGTCGATCGGTCTACAGAGGAATCCATACTGAGTTGCCACAGATCGCGATGTTGATGCATGAATGCAGTGAGGTGCTGAGCTGGCAGCCGCTTTCTTGTCCCTGTCCTGCACTGTTATTCCACAGGGTGTGAGGGGTGGTGGCCACGCAACTTCCTGCCCCTTCATGGCAATCCTAAAGACAACTCCGTTTCTGTTGGCCAGGGCGAAAGCTGCCTGGCACTTTGCGCTGCTGCTGCGCTTCCCATCTCCCCTGGCTGGGAGCAGACCCCGGGGGTCGGGGCAGCCCCAAGCGCTCAGTAATACACAGCGGGCATCAGCGTGACTGCTCCAGCTCCCTGAGAGCAGGAAAACCATCCATCCATCCATCTGTCCATCCCTCCAGCAAATACGCCACTCAAGCACTTTTCTCAAGGTCCTGGCAAGCTTTTAGGGCCTCATCCTGTCACGGAATGGTACATTACTAATACGCCAATAAACTCCACGTGCTGTAAATCGAGTAATACACAGCGGGCATCAGCGTGACTGCTCCAGCTCCCTGAGAGCAGGAAAACCATCCATCCATCCATCTGTCCATCCCTCCAGCAAATACGCCACTCAAGCACTTTTCTCAAGGTCCTGGCAAGCTTTTAGGGCCTCATCCTGTCACGGAATGGTACATTACTAATACGCCAATAAACTCCACGTGCTGTAAATCGATTTGAGCCTGCGATGCGCAAACCCTCTCCTCGGAGGAGCCGGGCTGTTGCTCCACAGGCGGCCTCACGGCGCGTCCTTGACTGACGGTCACCGTGCGCTGGGGCAGGGCCGTCCCCAGGCCACAGCGGTGCCACCTCACGCTCCT
>NW_010125167.1:0-5978 GCF_000699245.1 Pterocles gutturalis
GGTCGGGTGAGTCTGCGCGGACCCAGCCCCGGGCAGGGCTCAGAGCCAGCGAGCGTCCGGCTGCGTGTCCGGGCGCCGCGGGCTGTTGCCACAGCGGCAGGAGGAAGGCCCCCAGGGCGGCAGGCAGTTCTCTGCCCAGGCACATCTTTCTCTGAGAATATATAGAAAATCTCCTGCCCTGGAAGTTCAGACTCGCGGTTTCCAGCAGCGGTGACTGTGTGTTTTATCACAGCCACATCTTCTGAGCTGGCTGTTTCAAGGATGCTTTCTCTTCCAGCTTGGGCAACAGGTTACGTGTATGAAATAAACGACTATCTTCTTTTTTTTCTACTCAGGTGTAAAACTTCTGTTGCATGGTCTTTGCTCCAACACCACAGTCAAATCTTTGGATTTGAAGGTGAGTCTGATCAAATAAAATTAAGAAAAAGAGGTGGAGGAGGAAATAGGAGCACAAGTTTAATCAGAATTTAGGCAGTCCTCCTGCAGGATTGTTCTACAAGATGTGTACTTCTGTTTCTAGTTCTCAAGTTACTCAGTCCTTGCCTCCTTAACACCATGTCACAACTTTCCAAGGTTACTTTGCAGCTCATCTTTGTTTTTATTCAGTTAGTCTGTTTTGATGGGAAGCTATTGCTGTATATTTTTTGTCAGATGAGGTAAGTGTAGGCTTTTCTCTGGGTTTCTGTATTAGTCAGTGAGTTACAAGTTGTTTGACTTGCACTTCTGTGGAGTTTATCCAGCTTGCCAGTGTCTTTCAGCTAGCCTGGGGCTTGGAACTCAGCATGCACTTTGAGATGGGATGGTCCCTCTGTTGTGAGAGTGACTTTCTGTCTGTACTCTTCTGCACGTAGCTGTTCCCTTGACTCTGTCATCCTAAACTACATCACGCCTTTCTTTCTCATCTGTGCTGGTGCTACCTGAGCCCTTTTTAATGGAGTGTGTTGAAATGGTTCTGCTTGCCTAGAACCAGCATTTTCTGTCCCGTCGTGGGCCGTGCTGATCCTGTGATTTTTGTGAGCTCTCAGTCACGATGCTTCACAAGACTAGTGGTGTATGTATCCGCTGTTCCTCCTGGGGTCTTTCGTTTGCTGGGAAGCTGACTGATATGTGAAACAAATGTTGCTCAGACCATCTTTGACGGACTGAAATCAGCTTTACAGCTGGGGTGCCCCTGGTGGTGTTTGATGTGGTAGCTGGATTGGGACAGGGCGTAGCCCACTGATCACCTGGAACTTTTGTTTCAGGGAAATAATCTGCGAACCGGGGGAGCTGAGGCTTTGGGAAAACTTCTTCGGCGGAACAAATCCATCAGGAGGTAAAAAATTGCATCTACTTCTCTTTCTGTTATTCCTGTCAGAGGGAGCGCAACACTACAAAAGGGTTGAGGGAGGGATTTTTTTGTAGGAGGAATGTGAAGTGGTGCAATTCCTTGTCAGGGGTGGGACAGGTGAAGGAGTGAAAACTGGAGGTGCTCTTTTGGAGGATGCAGGGCCCATGCAGCATCCACCTCTCTGAAACTGAGTCTCTGTTAGCAGAGCTGGGTGCTTGAATGGGTACCATGGTCTAGGTATCGTTCAGGCTCTTGCAACTGTCTGTTTACTCCATAAACTCCAATCCTGCCTGTTTTTCTGTAGCCTAATCTTGGAATGGAACAACCTTGGCATGTGGGAGGAGGGCTTCTTCTTTTTCTGCCAAGGACTGGGAGCAAACAACTTTCTCCAGCGGCTGGATCTGCGCAATAACCAGATCAACCATCAAGGGGCCGGAGAACTGGCTGTGGCACTGAAACAAAATACCAGCCTTCAGGAACTGGGTAAGAGTGACTAGCTCTTTGCCCAGCTGTGTATATGCACGTACATGCACGTTGCTCTTTGGGTTTGGTGCAGCCTGCCCTGATCTCTGCCGACAGGTCAGTGTCATTCCCAGTTCCTCAGTCTGGAGTGCTTTGCAGGCTTTGAGCAGGGAGTACAGGTCACAGCCCACGGCCTTTGCAGAGTGGGAACTGTAAAGGGACTCGCTGGAACCAAACCTGCGGGTGAAGATTGTGTGCTTGGAGCAGAGCAGTTTTTAGTGGAGGAGGGAAAACCATTTGTGGATGCTGTTGGCATGCCTCATCCCAGACTCGGAGACTTACTTCCTCCTTGCTTTGTCCTTAGTAAGGAATTTTTCCAGAACTTCCTTCAGGAAAATGTGGCTCTTGGTGCTGATTCTTTCTCATTCACACACCGTGGTTGTGGAAGGGAGGTTCGTGAGATGAAAATGTGAGGGACAGACTTGTGTACCTTTTGAACTGTAATGGCTTCCTGCACCTTACTGCACTTAGGATTCGTCCTTGCCTTTCTTGCTTTGTCATTTTCTCTCCCTCTCAATCATCTTGGAAAGGGAGACAGTATTCACCTGTGTTTGTGCTGAGACCATCTGGGATTCATTAGCCGTGTTTGTAGATCAATAAGAAGCGTGGTTTCTCTTGAGCCCTGTGTTTTTCAGCAGATGTGTGACTACTGGGCTGAAAGTTTGCTTTCTGTACAGATTTGCGTTGGAATAATATTGGGCTTCTGGGCGGCCGAGCTTTGCTGAATTGCCTGCACAGCAACAAAACCCTGAAGAGGCTGGAGCTGGCTGGGAACAACGTCCCTAGTGACATCCTGAAAGCTGTGGGTAAGTATTGCTTGTTGCACAGGAGAGAATCAGTAACTCCTTTCCCATTTCAGCACTGGAGGGGTATAGGGCGCTTGCTGCTCCAGAAGAGAGCTGTCTCTCCTCCACTCCCCTCTCTTTCTCAGCCGCATTTACACAGTGCCCTGCATCGCTTCCTCTTGTCCTTTAACGAGGCCTGGTCAGCTTCGAGGTGTCACTTTTACCAGCAAGAGGAGAAGATAGTTTGGATTGAATTGGAGATTGCTGTGTGAATCTGTGAATGTGGGAGAACTTGACATTCTAGTTTGCCTCTGGGTAGTCAAGTTTGGATCTGGCTACTGCAGACCGTCCTTTGTTGTTGTCCAACCTGCAGTGGAGCCGAGTGGCTCTCCTGTGCCTGGGGCGTTGGTTACCCCCTGCCACTTCTCTCCTGGATTCTGCTCCACCTCCTGTCTGTGAGGTGAGAGCGCTCTCTCTGGGTGGGCTCCTCTCCTGGTGCTGCTGATGGCCAGGTGTCACCCTGAGCGCTCTCTGTCTGAGCAGAGCTTGCTCTTCTGTTGCTTAGAAACATGCACATGCTTTCCTGCTCTCTCTGCATCAGAACAAGCCATGGATCACAACCAAGACCGTCAGACTATCCTGAGCGAGACCCAGAACCGAGCGCACGTACTTAGCCAGGAGGTGTTGAGTCTGAAGGATGAGAAGACCAAGCAGGTCAGCAGTCTTACATGTTTGGCAGTTCAAACGGGGCAGCTGGAGTCCTGCGCTTTCCCTCGGTCTCGCCATGAAACGCTCAGTGACAGGATTATTGTGCACCTGATGTTGCACATGCATCTTTATGGATGGACATGCAGCGTAGCTCAGTGAGTTGTGTCCTTCCTCTGAGCTAGGTGGCCCAGGAATCAAATCCATGCCAGTGTGCATATGGACGCACGCCCTGCTGCATTTAATTGAGAGGAGGTTTTTTGTGTTTTGTTTTTTTTTTTTTTCACCCGTATTCGTGCTTTCTTTTGTGACTGGTTTGATATTTTACAAGTGGTGAAAACCTAGAAATATGAGTCTGTTTTCCTTCTCACACCTAGTGGTACAGAGTCCCTTTAGCTGGTGACCTCAGTCCGGTGGGCTAGTGAAGCTGTCAAACCTCCAGTTTGCTTGCTTTCAGTGGAGTGGCTGTCACTAGGAAGAGAAAGATGAGAAATGTAAATGCTTCTGGCTGATGCAGTTCATTTTCTCACTGATGTTTGCCTTGTTCGCAGTTCTTGGATTTGATGGACACTATAGACAAACAGAGAGAAGAAATAGCCAGGAGTGGCAGGTGGGTTGAATTTCTGTGTGCTTTCTGCTGTTTGATGGCAGAATTTGGCCCTCTCCATTTCCTGGCAGAAATTATTCACCCTTTTTTTTCCCCCCCAAATGCAGGATGTCTGCAGCACGAGTCAGCCAGCTGCAGGAAGCATTGGATGAGCAACTCTCTATTATGAATTCACTGAAAGCCAAGTACGGAGGAGGAAAACCTTAGTCTTCCCACTGTTCTGTGCTGTACGGGCAGTGCTGAGCAGAGCTGTTAAGAAGGGGGGTAATCTTGTAGAGTGGCTGGCTTACTATTTCACTTAGTTCTGCACTAATTTCCAGAAATTGCAGTCAGATTAGGCCTTTGGGTTTGCCACACAGGATACTTATCTTGCTTTTAAGTAAAGTTACAGTGCATTGGTGTAAGAGCAAGTGATTTACAGAGAGTGAAAAAAAAAAAAAAAAAAAAAAAGGATCACGGGTATGGGGACATGTTCCTTGCACACATTACAGCCTGGCAAGAGTCTGTACCTGCTTCCCCTGGCAGCTGGCAGTACCCTCTGAGAACCGCTGCAGATGTGGAGGAGCCTGACCAGCAAGGTTGTACGCTCAGGAACGATGAGGTGGAGCTGCCTAAAAGCAGCGTGAGATTGTGTAGAGACATATGCACGTGACAGTGCTTAGACGTCAAACGTTGAGCCTGGGTCATGCAGTTCCAGCAGGTAAAAGTGGTTTCATTGTGCCATGCCTCGGTGTGGACTTGTCCCTCGTGTACAGAGTGAGCAAATCGCTTCTGCTACCTGTGTTTAAAATCCTATCCCTAATTTTGAACAACCTTGCACTGGTATAAAATAGCCAGCTTTGTTCTCCTGTGAGAGTGGGCAAATCCTGGAGGGGTCCAGGCGGGGAAAACAGCTCATGGAAGGTAACACAGGGAAATGGGGCACCAGAACACCAGGATCTGAGAACGTCCCAGGTCACTCTCTGTTTGCAGAGCCTGCTGAGTTCAGAGATAAGTGCTGTCCTTTTCCCAGGGGCAAAAAATGCCTCATTTAGGCTGATTTCATCCACTGACAAGCATGTGTGAGCATGTGTTGTAGAGAGCTCACTGGAAGTGTCTCCCTTAGAACGGGCTCTGGAAAGTGTTTCTCTGTGTAGGCTGCAGATGACTGAAGCTGCGTTGGCTCTGTCTGAGCAGAAGGTGCACAACTTGGGAGAGCTGCTGAGCGCCATGAAACAGGAGCAGACCAGCATGGCTCAGTGCCACTTTACGGAGCTGCAGCAGCAAAAGCAGGTGAACTGGACAAGTCCTAGTCAGGTTTGAGAGCAGGGTTCCAGGTCATACCTGGTTTGTGGGGATTTCAGGGGTGCTGGATGGGATAGGCAAGCATGATTTTTACCACTAGTGGGTTAACCATAGCTGCCATGACAACAGCTCTTGTGTAAATGAGATAGGTGAGTGCTAGGTGTGGCGAGGAGCCATGGTGCTTACAGGTGGGTTGGATTGGGTTGGGGGTGGTGTTGGTTGGAGTAGGTTGGCAGTGCAAGAACTAAGGTATGTACAGGTTCTCAATTTTGATTCTGTTTGCAGGAGAGTGCTGATCGGGAAGGCAAGCTTTTGCATGATTTGTCTGCTGCCAATGAGAAAAATGTGCTTCTAAGAAACCAGGTAGGAAAGTAAGTCCAAGACTGAGAAGTGGGACTTGGACATTGTTTGCTTCTGCTCTGTATATACATCCTCTACTGTCATCCTTTTTTTCTGTACAGACAACTTTCTCTGCTAATAGGAAAAGAAAATCCTTTGTAGTGGTAATTTCCTTGTAGGTGGATGAGTTGGAGAAGAAGTGCAGAGTTCAAATCAGCTTTTCCAGGTAAAACAAGATTTGACGAACACAACAGCAGAGCTGAAGCTGCGGGCCGTGCAGGCTGAGGGTGAGTGGAGGAGCAGGAGCAGCTCAGGGACACCTGTGGTTTGGGATTACTGTCCATGAGTCAGTGGTGCAAGGCAGCCAAGGAGAAAGGGTGGAAGAGTTTGTGAGACTGTAAATATA
>NW_010125167.1:6010-10545 GCF_000699245.1 Pterocles gutturalis
TTTTAATCTGCAGAACGCCTGGAAACGGAGAAGAGAAGATTTAAACAAAGCCTTGAAGACATGGAATCCCTTCGGGTAAAAGAGGTAAGAATGGGTTTTCTGCAGCATCCCGAGGTTAGGCTCTCTTTGGTCCTGACGTACAGGCGTCACTGGAGGTCGTTGCTGTCAGCTGCTCTTAAACAAGGTTAAAAATTAGTGGGCTTGGACTTACTGTGGGAATAATAGGCCATTTCTACAAGCAAAGCCTAGCTGAAGAAACGATAAGACATTCTACCCAGCTAGTAAGACCTTGTAGCTTGCAAGAGTATGGGCCAGAGTGGTACGTGATTCTACAAAAGAGGAGGCTGGTCCGTGTGTCCGTCTTGCTGTGCACAGAGGTAATTATGAATAAGCAGTCTGGTCGTGCTCACTGAAATAAAGATGCATTGATGGAGGAAATGCAGACATATGTGCTCTGTACAACCAGTCCTTTAATGGGGCTCAGCTTGCTAGTTCCTTCCTTATGTTTCAAGAGGGATTTTGTCTGAGTGTGGACAGGACAAGAGGCTGTTATCAGCTCTCTTTGGAGTGTTTATTGAGGTGTGAAATATCTCAAAAAATGAGTTACACCAGTAGATTTATTTGAAGATTTTGAAATCTCGTAAGACATAGGCCAGGAAGATTTTTAGCCGCATTACAGCCAGAAAATGAATCTGTGGTGTTTCATGCACCTTGAGGATGAGAGCTTGGACTTTGTATCTTTCATCTTGGCCTGGAAGGGATTTCTGTCTAACGTTCCCAGTTTCTAGAGGCCAGATTCTGTCTATGCCACAGTTTCCTAGCGGAGCTCTGAGGGAGGTCAGACTTTTTCTCTGGTGGTAGGTGGGTCAGAGGGAGGATGCTCTTTCTCATGCCGAATGGCCACGCTGCTGTGCCTGGAGGTAGGACTGGTTTTCTGGCACTTCAGTGGATTCTGCTGCTATGCAGGTGGATCATTGGACACAGCGCATGGAGGCCAGCGAACGTTCCATGCAGGACAGGATCCAGAGGCTGGAGGCCGTCAGGATAGCTCTGGAGGAGGTGAGAATGGATGCTCCAGGCCTGATGGAATGCTCAGGTGGCAACGGCAGGAGAAGGCTGCTAGGGGAGCCTGGTGGACTTTTCCATTGCTGACCTATAAAGATTGTCATTTGCTGTAGGGAACAACAGAAAACAGTAGTTTACCACCTAAAATTATTTTTACTGTTTTGGACTAAGGAAAGAGAAGGTTCCAAGGAGAAACTTGTAGATTCTGATTGAACAGAAGTAAAGTTTCCATTGAATGTGGTTAGATTGTTACCAGGATTTGACTTCACAGGTTTCTCCTGTGGTCCCAAGTAGTGTAGCACACTTCCTATCTGTTCCCCCAGCTAGATCCAGCAGTGCCCTCTCCTATTGCCCCATCTTTGAAAGCTTCAACCATTATTTGCCCTCATACATCTGAAATTTTCACTGAATTTAGATGGCAATCTCGGGGTGAGAAAAGGTGTGTAATCTGGGTTTGTTTTCCCTGCCCCTGAGTCAGACAGCTGTGTCACACTGTAGCCTGTGACTCGAAGCTGCTGATGTTTTCTGGTCCGTGTCGCAGTGATGCAGCTTCTCTCTCTGGAATGATCTGTCATGTTTCTGTGGCAGGATCTGAGCCAAGTCAAAGCAGCTGCACTCGCTGAGCGAGGCCAGGCGGAGGAGGAGTTAATAAAAGCCCGGAATCAGGCACGGTTTGAGGAGGTAAGGACAGGACCTGTCTGTACAGGGGCCCTGCCTCTGTGTCTTTATCTCGGGGAACTGCTGAGCAACTCCCCTCTCTGGATTTCACGGGCCTGCAAATAGTGTGATTTCTGAGGAGGGAGTCCTCAAAAGTCTGCTTTGAATTGTCTCCAGAAGGTAACCACTATCCCCCCTGCTCTCTGCTTTCTTGGAGCAACAGGATTAATGTGGATATTGTCATAAAAGATTTAATTTAAGTTGATAACTTTTGAAGCTAACAGCCAGATGTCAATCCTTCTGTGTAACAGCAGCTTTCACGGGCTGCTCCTGTTTCTCTGGACTCAGAGGGATTTCAGCAGGTGGCTCCTGCTGTTGGATAAAAAACATCACTGTAGAATTAAACTGTGTGAAAACAGCAATGCAGTCAACACCCTGTGAAAGAGAACAAGGGATGAGAAAAATACACCAAAACTATTAGAATATTTACTTACATGTAATATCACAAAAGAAAATGCTTTACGTAGTTACAGGAATATAAAAGCTGCCGTGTGTGCCTGTGGTGGGACACAGCAGTTGTTCAGCTGCACACAGTGGTGTTCCAGAGCTGTTTGGGATGCGGAGGAGGTGAAGATGGAGAATTAGTTAGTTATAAATGCTGACGGTGGTGTTGGTGCTTCTACCGAGGACATGCCTCTTGTTTCTCAGCGAGTGAGCTGGGCTTCACAGCATCTCTATCAAAACGTTTTCCCTGGCAGCTGAAAGCAGCTTACATTCACTCCCAGATGCAAGGCAGGAGTGCCGTATCTGTTGTGGCCGAGTCCTGTGTTTGTTCTTCAGTGCCAGTTGACTCAACCAGGGGTTCACTGTGTTGGGAACAGAAAGGGGAGAATCCCGAGACTGGTGTATTTTCATTTTCCTTTTTGTCTTACAGCAGCAACGACTAGAACACCTAGAAGAGAAGCTGCGGCTGATGACAGAGTCACGGGATGAAGCTCAGAACTGCTGCCTTAAGCAAAAACAAATGGTTGCGGAGGCCCACGCCACAGCCAATCAGCTGAGCCTACATGCTGATGGGCTCAGAAGGCGGCTGGAGGAGCTTCAGCAGGTAATTTGGACTGGAGTAAATATATGATCACCACAGGGGCAGAACAAGCTGCTGAAATTGTTTGGTTGGTCATGGATTTGTCTTTGTGTGTCAGGACTTGAACATTAAAGAAGAGGAGAAAGTGATGGAGGTGAATAAAGTGAAGGTGGAGTTACAGGAGCAGATTGGACGCCTGCAGGCTGAATGCATAGCACAGGATGGGCTGAGAGAGAAGATTGCTGTCTTGGAGAGACAGCTGAAAGGTGAGGGATCCTTTCATGCTTCTCAAATGGTCATGCTGAGTTACCCTGCAGTGGGCCTGGAGCGGAGCTACTCTTACAGGTGGTGGTCACGGTGCTTCCTGCCTGTGCGTACAGCACGAGTTGCAGGGATGCTTGTCCTCATTTTGTAGACACCAAGACTCACAGAACTATCCAGAGCTGCACAGCAAGCAAAATGTTTGGATTTCCTGCACAGTGAAGTGTAACATCTTGTCTGTGCAAACCCCTTGCTTTGTCTCGTGCAGCTTCTCTCGTCTGCCTGTCGATCGTTTGGCTGTGCCTGCAACATGTTCCTGTTTGTTCTGGGGGCACCCTGAATTTCTTTACTAACACAGCTCTTCTTTCACAGCCCTGTCAAGTAATCACCGCGAGGCACTGCTGGACAAAGAAGGTGAAATCTCTGTGCTGCTGGAGAAGCTGAGAAGGAAGGAGGCTGACATCTCCAGGATGAGGGAAGAAGAGGCGCAGCGAGCAAGTTTCTTGCAGAATGCCATCATGGCATATGTGCAGGGCTCCCCCTTGGGAACCAACAGTTCTAGGAAATGAGAGTGTGGCTTAAAGAGCGCAGATACCTGATGTCTGGCGGAGGGTGAGCAACTCAGGTACAGCCCCTTCTTTCTAAGTGGGACAGTTTTGTCAGGGTGGGGTGACACGAAGACTTGCTGACACAGAAAATTGCTCTTGCTCTTCAGAAACCTTGCTCCTGACCACACAAAGGAGAGGAGGAAACAACCATCAAGGGCTGGGATAGAGGCTCGTGGGTCTTAGTTCATGACGTGGAGCCCTTTCCCTGCACTGTGATGGCATTTGAAGTAGTTTCTGTGTCCAATCTGCTGGCACACCCTGGTGTCACTGGGGGCCGTGTGTTCCCCGGGCAGCGGTCCTGAAGCGCTTTGATTCCCCGGGCTGTTCAGTGAAACTGGATGAATGACGGGCAGCAGCGTTTACCCTTCCCTGTAGGTGGGAGCCATTGGCTGTGCTCACGGGGTCCTGAAGCTCCTGGAGGCACCAGCTCTGCCCCACCCGGGCTTTCAAACCTCCTGGAAGCAGTGGCTGGTGGGGCTCTTGGGCTCTTTCACCCTGCCGCTCCGAGGGGCAGGAGATCCGCGTTTGTTACACGCAGAAACAGCTCTGCAGGGGCGGAGCACTGTGCAGGGTCTCCGTTTCCGTGTGGACAGCGGGGCTTTGGGCACTGACTGGTGTGGAAACATGCAGTATGTATTTTGTCAGGCACCGGGAAGAAGAAACTTTCTGTGTGGACGGGTTGGTTTGTGTTTGTGATTTTTCCCATTGGGTTTTGCTCTGCTTTTTTAATAAAGAGCTTTTGCATTTTGCCGTAACACGGGACCGTGGCAAGCTGGATGTTTGGCTGATGTGGAGGGAGGGGCCTGCTGCTGCAGAGCTCTCTCCTGAAGGTCCTGCGAGTCTGTCCTGGACCCAGAACG
>NW_010125168.1:0-42719 GCF_000699245.1 Pterocles gutturalis
TTCTATGATTCTATGATTCTATGATTGCATTCCCTCCCATGCCATCCACTTCTAAGGCTACTGCAAAAGATTGGTGTTCTGATGCATTCTTTTAATTTACAGTCATGATCAAATTATATTCTGGGTTTGAACTGACAGGGTCCTTTAGCTTTAAAAGCTCTTCTTCTCAATCTGATACTTAGGACTCAACCTTGATTATAAATGAAGAGAGCACAGTTTTCCAATCTGTTTTACTAGGTAAACAAGGTAACAATTCTCGATAATTTATTGAAAAATAGGCTCTCTTGACTCTGCAGAACATCCTTGGCTAGTGCTTTCTGTCTGGATCCATATTTCATCAATGGACATGTGTATTGGGTTTGTGCGGCAAGGTTTTGGTAGCAGGAGGGCTGCATGTGTGGCTTCTGTGAGAAGCTGCTAGAAGCTTTCCCCTATGTCTGATGGAGCCAATGCCAGCCACTGACCAAAGTCAGTGAAGAAGGAGGTGGAAGAGGTGCTCCAGGTGCCGGAGCAGAGATTTCCCTGCAGCCTGTAGTGAAGACCATGGCAAGGCAGGGTGTCCCTTTGCAGCCCACCAAGATTAATGGTAGAGAAGATCTCTGCCTGCAGCCCATGGAACCCATGCCAGAGCAGATGGATGCACCCAAAGGAGGCTGTGACCTTGTGGGAAGCTGTGGTGGTGTTCTCCCCCTCATCCCCTGTTTAAGCAGTAACCACCAATGGTTATGATGGCTACATCTGGTTGTGATGGCTGCATTCAGCTTAAATTGGACTCTGGGGAGGTGGCTAGCACAATAACCAATGGCTATCTTGCGCATCTTGCTCAGCAGCTGAACAGGCGACAAAAAAAAAAATATGGCTAGTATGCAAATATCATAGAATCATAGAATCATAGAATGGTTTGGGTTGGAAGGGACCTTAAAGATCATTGAGTTCCAACACCCCTGCCATGGGCAGGGACACCTTCCACTAGAGCAGGTTGCTCAAAGCCTCATCCAACCTGTTCTTGAACACCTCCAGGGATGGGGCAGCCACAACTTCTCTGGGCAACATGTTCCAGAGCCTCACCACCCTCACAGTAAAAAAAATTTTCCTAATATCTGATCTAAATCTACCCTCTTTCAGCTTAAAATCATTACTGCTCATCCTGTCACTACACTCCCTGATAAAGAGTGCCTCCCTATCTCTCCTGTAGGCCCCCTTTAAGGACTGGAAGGCTTCTATAAGGTCTCCCCAGAGCCTTCTTTTCTCCAGGCTGAACAACTCCAACTCTCTCAGCCTGTCCTTGTATAGGATGTGCTCCAGCCCTCTGACCATCTTCGTGGCTCTCCTCTGGACTCGCTCCAACAGGTACAGACGACTATAAATCAATCATCTTACTCCGTAAATAGTCGTCGGCCCAGGGCCCATTGAGCTCTCCTGCATGGCAGCAGGCTGCTTGCCAGGATCTCCCCTTGAGCAGGCATGTCTCTCAAGGTTACTCCTTGAGGTCTAGAGATTCTCGATAGGCATGCTAAACTGTGAAATCTTAGCTAAGTGATATAAAGGATTGAGTGCAAATATATACTCCTTTAGACGTAAACCGTTGACCAAGTCTGGGATTAGACTGGATTCAGTCACACCTAGACTCCTCTCTGAGGAGTTTAGAGAGCAAGGGGATCCTTTCTGAACCTGATGACTCAACAGGAGGGTCTCCCTGACAGTTTTGTCTGATCCTGTCCTATATGCAGTAAATAATAAATTGTACCTTGCCATCAAATCTTGTTAAATCACTGTCGCATTAACCTTGGAACTTTGCTAACTCACTGTTTTATACCAATAAAATATATTGCTGCCTCTCTCTTGTGAGTGATGTGCATAACTAACTCTGACTCCATCTGTGACACAAGCCTGCACTGGAGCAGACTCCTGGCAGGACCTGTGGAGAGAGGAGCCCAGGCTGGAGCAGGTTTGCTAGCAGGACTTGTGACCCTGTGGAGGACCCACACTGGAGCAGCCTGCTCCTGAAGGACTGCACTCCACAGATGGGACCCACGTTGGAGCTGTTAGTGAAGAACTGCAGCCCGTGGGAAGGACTGATATTGGAGGGGTTCATGGAGGACTGTATCCCGTGGGAGGGACCCCTCGCTGGAGCAGGGGAAGAGTGTAAGGAGTCCTCCCCTGAGGAGGAAGGAGCAGCAGAGACAACATGTGATGAACTGACTGCAACCTCCATTCCCCATCCCCCTGAGCTGCTGGGGGGGAGGAGGTAGAGAACTGGGAGTGAAGTTGAGCCGAGGAAGAAGGGAGAAGTGGGGGGAAGTTGTTTTCAAGATTTGGTATTATTTCTCATTGTCCTACTCTCATTTGATTGGTAACAAATTCAACCAATTTCCCCAAGTGGAGTCTGTTTTGCCCATGACAGTAATTGCTGAATGATATCTCCCTGTCCTTACCTTGACCCATAAGCCTTTTGTTATGTTTTCTCTCCCCTTCCTGTCTGAGAAGGGGAGTGACAGAGTGGCTTTGGTGGGTACCTGGCATCCAGCCAGGGTCAACCCACCACAACATGGCTAAAAATGTATACCACATTCCAGGTGTAATCTCACCAGTGCCACATATTGAAATACTAACTATTCCTTATCTCTAGCCTTGTCTGATATGTTCTAAGATTACATATAGCATTTTCAGGAAAGCATCTTTTTAAGGGTGGTTCCTAGTTATCTACGATTAACAGGTATGCTCATGGTCTTCTCAAGAATTTTCAGTTAAGGAACTCCTACACTGGAACAGAAATTCCTGTTATTTGCCATCAACTGTACAACTTTCTATTTAACATTGTATTCCCCTTCTACTTTGCCATTCTCAGGTTCATTCTTCTTTTTTCTCTGTATGATATCCAGAGTCTTCTCTCTTTAACCATTCCATCCAAATTTGTGCCTTTACTGTTATTTCAAAAAGTGAAGCTGGAATGTCATGCATAATATATTTAGAAATCTAATAACAGTAATTAAAACTAAAAAGACAGACTAGTGCCTATCTGAAAAACCTAGAATAGATGTGTATTAACTGCTGGCTTCATCAAGCTTTGGGATGCCTTCCAAGGGAAAAAAATCTTAGAAGAAACCTTAGAAAAAGTCTTAGAATGACAACATAATTTAGACTGGAAGGAAACTCTGGAGCTCATCTGGTCCAATCATCTGCACTAAAAGCAGGACTAGCTTCCAAGTTTGTTGGTGTTGCTGAGGTCTCATCAGGCTGAGTTTAGGATGGAAATCTCCAAGGAAGGAGGTTCCACAGCCTCCCCTGGCACCTAGTCCAGCATCTGACCACTCTCACAGTAAATAACTTGTATAAGTAGATGTGTATGTATATATAATTAAAACCTCCTTTGCTGCAACTTGTGTCTATTGCCTTTCATCTTTTTGCTGTGCATCACCTGTGCACATGGGAGAGTCTGATGCTGTCTTCTGTATAGGCACCCACTAGATAGCTGAAAAAAGCAATAAGATCCACCATTCACTCAACTTGAGTCAGTTGATCAACGTCTGTCTTTTTCTGGAAAGCTTCAAAACAGACACAACAGTCCAAATGCATCCTGACAAGTACTGAACAGAGGGAAAGAACGACTTTTCCAGGTCTTCTGGTCTTTAACAACCGTTTAGTTGTTTCTCCATCTTCATCAAACCTCTTCTGCCATTCTGCCGTCCAGCATATGAACTGCTCCTTTCTCAGTTTGGTGTCATAAATGAACTTGCTGAGAGAACTTCAAGTCCTATTCTCCAAACTATTAATGAAGTTGTTCACCATTATCAATCCCAGTATTGTCTTCTGAGGAACATCACTAGCAACTGGCCTCCAGCTGCTGGGCTTTGAACTACTGATCACAATTTCAGATCTAGTTTTCTGCCCACCCTAGAGTGGATAGACTACATCTCACTTGTTTGGTTACCAGGATAATAAGGGAGACTGTGCCAAAAGTCTTGCTAAAGTCACAGTAAACAACGTGTACTGCTCTGCCCCTGCCCGTCTGGCCACTTATCCCATTGTAGAAGGCAACCAGCTTGGTCAGGCTGTGATTTGCCGTTGATAAATCTACGCTGGCTGTTCTCAATCACCAGTCTATTGTTTGCCTAATAATGCTTCAAGGATAACTTGTTCCATAATCATCCATAAATCTCTCTTGGTATTTTATTGATTTCTTTTACTTGTAATTTTTTGTGCAGAACTAATTTTAGTTTTCCATAACTAAGTGATCAGTAACGTGGTCAAAGGAGGCTTCATTCATTGTTACAGAAAAAAACCATGGTGTTACATTAGGATTGTATCCATCAGATTTACATCTGAATTAAAAAAATAACAACACTGCTGCCTGCAATTTCTCTAAAAAGTCAAGCATATCCTCACAGTCAGATGATCATGTACTTAGCATTAACTACATGCAAGAAGTTGAAATTTATGGTCCTACAACAGATGTGGGCCTCTTCTTCTCAGAGGTGGTGATTCTTCATGTTTTGTTGTGGCATAAAGCATCAACCATCCACTTCCAGCAGGTTTCTTATACCATGATTGACATTTTCTAGTCACAAGTTAGGCATCTTAGCCCTTGTCTATTGCTCTTTATTGCAGGACGGTATACTGTACTTCTTCTAATCTATATATGGACTGATGTTATACCAAGGGCACATACACACAAAAACCTGTGCCCTCCTCCTTCTTCAGAGGTGTGTCACAAACTGCACTATTGCATTCTGCCTATGTCAATATAAGTAAGCATTCCTTCTTAATTTTCAATGTTTTTCAACGGAGCTTTACTTTCCCAAGGTTTCATTTCTGAGTTGTCTTCAGATGTATTAGCACACCCACCCAAAGGTTTTTCTGCCTTTCAATCCTAAAAATGTGAAAAGGCTAAATGTACTCTGTAATTTGGAAGTAATAGAAACTGTGAAAAAGATGCCACTTTTTTTTTTTTTTCATATAGTAAAATTAGCAACAGTATTCCTTTAGTTTGCTCATTTGAACATATGAATACACAGCAATTTCTCCCTATTTTTACCTAGTCCTGTATATATCTTTAATTTATAACTTTTTGGGAATTAAAAATATCTTGAATTAAAAATATCTTTTATACTTTGCTCTCTCTATGGCTGAGAAGAGTTTTTCTGTATTCAGACTGCTGTTGTCCAAACTGTCTGTGGAAGCATTCACATTCAAAGTTGACTTCTTGAACCAAGAACTGCTGACCAAAAATACCAGGATGGGAAATGGGAAACTACTGAAGTCAAATCAAAGACTATGGTCTCACACCTGAAAAAAGACAATATCTCATCCTTTTTTTTCATCCAAGCCCTCCCATATGACTGTAACTTACACTCATGGGAAAAAATTGGATTATGATAGTAAAAATCCCCTTAATAAGAACAGTGAGATACTAGTAATTGCTGATTATTCCTGAGAATAAAAACAATCCTTACAAAAGCCACACTAAGATAATCACCTTTTTACCACAGGACCTGGTTGCAGACTCCTCCAGGCAGAGGGTGGCAGCAGATTCCCACAAGAAGGCACCGGTTTACAAGAGGTGAGCCAGCAGTAGCAGGGAGCAGTCAGCCAGACAGAGGCCAACTGCAGCAGGCAGCTTTGATTAGAGCCCTTTTTATTCTCGAGACACTAATCTCTAAATAAAGAAAATCAATGTATTTTAAAATTTAACTCTTAGTTAACGAACTAAATAAAAGGGCTGGTGTACAGGTAAGCAAATGCTAAGCTACTACAGGAATCCTGAGAATGTGAAAAACCTTTACAATAACGGAAAATGTTTCTTGGTGTTCCTGTTTCAGTGCATCCAGTTTCAGCTTGATGCTGTAGAGCTAACAAGAAAGAAAAGCATGCTGACAAGCTGATTTGATTTCGCCATCTTAGCTAGTATCTGGGACTTCTTCCTTCCACTGCTCAGTGGAGTGTTTGTCTTTTGTAAGCACTCATGGATAATTTTGTCACTGATTTGCATCATGTGTTTATCTTGGGAAAAGTAGATCAGGATGTGCTGGTTTAATGATATTTCTTCTTTTTCTATTTAAAATTCAAACGGTGGTCTTTAATGCTGTTTGAACAGCTTCTCTTTGCATTCATTCTCAATTGGCAGCTTGGTTTGGAGTTGCTATAGATGCAGAATTGAAGGTGTGCAAGTTAGTGGCAGGTGAAAGTGCTTAGACCTTTGTAGGAGCTAGTGCAAATGTGCGCTGCATCATAGCATAACAACAATGAAAAATATGCATACTTCAGTTGAAATCCCCAAGGCAAAACCCCCTTCACGTGGTCTGGGATATTACCCGAGATATAAAGTCTGAAAAAAAATTATGGTTGAAACAATAGAATATCTGGCCTTACATACAACACAACTTCACTAGGCTGTTTGTCTGCCTTGTTACACTAGAGCAGATCTTTTACAAGAATGGTCAAGTCTTGATTTAAAGACTACATGTGACAGAAAAATCTGTAACATTCCAAAGACAGTTGTTCTACTGAAAAAAAAAAAAAAGTCTTTTATTTCCAATGCAGTTTTGTCCTGTTTGTTTTCCAGGCACTGAAACATAGTCTACCTTTGTCTACAGAACTAAATAAACAGAATAACAGAATTTTGCTGACTACATAACACTTTCACAGGGTTTATTTTTTTTTAAACTAGCCCCCATTTTTCAGCATCTTCTTTTAGAAGTGCCAACATCACAGGATCAAGAAGAGGGTTCTGGTTACCACCATGTTCAACACCCTTTCAAAGTTACCTTGCTCAACAGCCATGAGAGAAAGTTTCCTGACCTGGTCATCATCAAGCTGTGAGAATGTGCTCTGCTTGCTCTCCATTAAATCCTTTCCTTATTTACTCTCTTCAAAATTCCATGAACTGTATTAATCTGTGAAGAACTGTTAATGAACCTCCTGATGGTGTTAACCGCATGTTGCTTAAGTAAGGTCATTTTAATGAGCACTCTAAATCACCATTAAAGGGCCCCACCTTCTAATTGTTCTCACAATCTTTACAGCAACTGTGGACTTTTTTTCTTCCAGAAATTGATTAACACTGGATTGAAGTATTGCCTCATGCAGCATTTACTTAGTGATGCTCCAGGGTACAAGAAGAGACAACCAGCCTGAGTCAGACCTATGAACACTCTAGCCCAAAGGCTCTTGCTGAGAGGGGCTGCTCTATGGGGGAGCACAATTTGGCAGCTGAGGGTCAACCCAGTGCAGGCTGTATACCCAACACCTGATCAGGGTCAGCAGAGCTGAGGCAGCAACAGCCACTGGTCCCAGCCTCAGGCCAGCGACTGTCAGCCAAAGGCAAATTAAGAAGTCAAGTCCTAGGACAATCCCTGAAACCCAGACAATAATTCATGAAGAGCAAGGGAAAGGGCTCAGCATATGTAAACCTCCAAAATGGCTCAGATCAGGACTGTATGCACGGGTTGGAGCTGAAATGAGGCTCTGGGACCCATGGCCAGAGGTGGAGGTGGGTTCCAGGGCAGGCATGTCAGGGCCATCAGTGCCCTCAAAGCCCTGACAGGCAGTAATCAAGGGAGGATGCTTAGAGAAAGCAAGAGTCAGCAGTATGTATGATATGTCTGCTACTCTCCCAAAAGACAATTCGTTTCAAAATACAAAAGAAGTTTTGAGCAGAACCAGGAGGCAAAAGCAGACACTTAATGACCCACATGGCATTTTCTTTTTTATAAATACTTCATCTCCCTTTGAACCTATTTCTTTGAAATATGAAATGGAACAGCATTTCTTTGTGAGGATTTCTCAAGTCTCACACCTGCTGTGGGAAAAGCCAGCTCCTGTGCTTTGAACATCCCTTCTACTGTCTTGGTTTGGTGCTCCCTAGTACTTGTATTGGAAGAGACAGTGAGCAGCTGATCCCTAGCAACACTTCCCATGCTGCTTACGGTCCCCCTTTTTGTTATGTTTTTTCTACACTAACCAGCTCTAATCTCTCTTGCTATTGGTCATCCTTATGGTCTTATACATAACCATACTTTCTCATATGCTCTTTCACTCTCCATGGATGGGGGGTTTTTTTGTCTTTTTTTTAGGTCTTGGACGTTCTGAGGTGTCTTTACGCTTTAAAGAGCCTTCAATACATTTTTCCTCTTCACCCCCTCTTCACCTAGTCACTCTTTAAATCTGTATAAACTTCTATCCCCATAATTCTGCTGTTGGTGAGATGAAACATTGCCTCTGTTCATTTGTGTTGTAATTGCTAGTTTTCAATATCCTTCTATGCTCTTCTTCTGTTAAACAAGTGTATTCATTTTCTTCATATTTCTCATGATTATCAGTAATGGTTCTGTAATTACAAATACTTTTAAAATACCCCTGTGACTTAGCTATTTGCGACTCTATGTATTACGCACTTCATAGTTTCTAGAGAGGAGTGAGCCTTTTTTCTTTCAATGTAGTTGCATATTTCAAACACTTAAATTGTGTTGTGTCATCAACAGTCAAACTAGCCAAAGTGTAATGTCAATGTTTTCTCTCAGATGGTAAGAAGCATCCTGCTACTTAAAAATATTCCAATAGTTGTTTCACACATCAGTCTTACTCACTGTTTTGAGCACATCAAGGAGGCAACCTGTGATTATTGAGCCTAGGTATTCTTTTTGATACATGCACACCATTTACTCTCTGTCATTTGGCAATTTCCTTAGATTACAGGATCATATATATAGCAATTTAATAGTGGGACAAGGATGAGGTAGCTGTTCAACTGTCTGTGACCTGAAGATGCTTCATCCTATACTGATGCTTCTTTCCTCTCAAATCCAGGGAGGGCATGAGGTATATATCAAATGCATTGTCCCCACAGTCTATTGACCTCATCTTTTTGCCTCCTTCATTTGTTAACATTCCTCAGTTTCCCTCCTGACATGATTAGACATGATGTGCCTATAAGTAAGACATTATGTCACTCAAGGGTTGCACTTTTTGCTGGGAGGTAGAAGAGAGAATGTGCACTGCCTCACGTGCCCCAGGCCTGTTTGCACTTCCCATTGTGTGACATGGTGTGGTAACCTTGCCTTTTCCCATATGTGCCTATTAGGGTCCTTGCTATAAGATGACAATGTATAAATACCATTTCTACACAGCATATGGCCCCCAGGTCCTTCTTAACAAGGTTTTGAGTCCCACTCTGGCCTCAAAGGCTGACATCAATGGTTGTGAAATCTCCTCAACCAACACTTTCAGCAATCTCACCTTTGAAAATGAAAAGCATTTGCTTCTCTGCAGTCTCTCAATTGTGGTTTAATATCTCTAATTCTAAAAAAAAAATAAAATAAAAAGGAAAAAAGCATATTTGTTGACCTCTGTAAGACATTCCCAGTTGCAGATTTTGTTTAAGATGTAGAATTCTGGTAGGAAGAACCTGACATGTCCAAATCCCTTAGTTCTGAGGACATTCGTTCATCTATTACAACAAATCCAGAATATGTATCTCTAGTGAGACACTCATCAATGCATCGATATTACTACTTGAAGTATTAAAATAAAGTAGCAGACTTTAAAATAATTCAAAGTGGGAAAAGAGTGTATGTACTTCGTAACTTACAGTATTATCATTGTTGAAGGATGAGAGGAAAATGCTTTAAAATAATTATCCACTAAGTACAATCTTACATACTTAAGCTTAGCCATAACCAAAGAAGTTTATTTTTTTCCTGTTTATTTCTCAATTAGAGTACGATATGTTTATTCCTCTTATTTTCTTTCTTTGTCCTGTAAACCAGTGATTTTTCCTGGCCGTTTTCCTGATGGGCATATGCAGAACTGCCTCTGTGACAGCTTCAGCATTGCTGAGCAGCCGTGTCCCTGCCGTAAGCCCTGTCATGACTGATCTGCAAATTAGGAATCATCCCCATTTATTTGACACACCTACAACAACAAACATTGAGTGAAATACAGACATCCCTCCTTTTTTGTCTCAGTGTGTGCTTGGGTTGTTGGGTTGTCGCTTTCTCTCACTGGATCTGACAAGTCATTGCTATGAAAAATGCCCTCCCAAGGAGGCTATGGAAGGCTCCATGCATCTCTCTTACTCCTGTATGCTGATGTAGTTTGACATTTTTTGCTGTTTTTATGATGATGCAGTATGAATGAGACCTGAGACTGGAATGCCAATCTTTGTGATTCACCCTAGCCATAATACTTCAGCTGGTCCCATATTCACAAACCTTGTCATTATTGTAATTTTGTTCATTCAGCTCAACATCCAGTTATACAGGGCAAAGACACAGCTCTCCAGTACCCCATTGCCTGTAGCTTCCAACACTCTCTTGGGAGGAGAAAGAGCTGGGACAGGGGATCATGTCTCCCATATTCCAGGACAGTGTCTAAACATTCACACATGTGGTAAATGGTGGTTGGCATCAGTCCTTTCTCTGACACCTGCATTTTCTCAAGTGACAGCTTTAAATCCTTACCTTCTGCAGATATTTGGTGCTTAAGCAACATCCTTCTTCTTGGTATTCCTATTGAATAGATTAGGTAATTCCCTAATGACACATTATTAATATTTATCATTGATAAACCTCAGTAAATTCCATTCTTATACATCCTGATGCATCCCACAGAATAGCCTCCACATCTGCCTCTCTCCTGTAAGATCAGCTAGGCAGTGGGGTACCTACAGTTACTGCTGAGATGCAAGGGATGTGATATGAGATTGTTTTGCTGGTATTATGATGAAGGGTGAAGCTTACCCTTCATCATGTGCTCTAAAAGTCTAGTTGCTTTAAAGGACATAATTTGTAGTGTTGCTGTTACTATCTTCTTCAGTGCAAGCATTCTTGAGCTTTTGTTCCATGCTAAACAACTCTCCGTTATACTCCCCACCCCAAATTTATTTTCTACCAAATATTATCAAACTGCAAAAATGATGTATAAAGGGATACTGTGATGCATGTCTTAGTTTCAGCTAGCAAATGCAATAAATAAAAAGGAAAAGCCCCAAATTACTTAGTCTTTCAGTTCATTTTATTGTTTCCAAGCTGTCTTGTCATAGTTTTTTAAAAAATAAATCATATGTGTCTGGTATCATAGTGTTATTACATTGCAGAAAATGCATAAAATTATTCAGTACACTGAGTACTAGCAAGTAGCAAGGAACTGCTGGAAACCTAAAAAAGCTCTATTTTTTGTTCCAGTTTCCTTTGGACAACACTCTTGTGGAGTCTTTGACTGCAATGACAACTTCTATTGCTCTTATTGTTGTGGTAGAACACAGCTGGAGTATACTTGACAAGGAACCCCTGACCACAACATTTGATGGCCTAAGTGTTATGGGTTGAATTCACAAGATTCACAGAGTCTGTAGCTGATTTCCCCTTCCAGCAAACAATCTTCCTCCTGCCCTGTGCCACACTGCTTGCAAGGGCGAACTATGTGCGAGAATCAGTGCAGAATATCCGCACGCCTTCCAGGTTGCCAAGTTGGGTTTTGTGTGCCAGCTCCTCTTGGGCTGGTAGCATGGTGGAGAGAGCTGCAGTGCAGCCTGCCCGCTACCTCTCACACACAGAAGGGAGCCAAGGGGCAGCAGCAGCTGTTGCAGCTTGATGAGGAGGGATGGAGCTGAGGGGCAGCCATAAAACCAGCTTCTCAGCAAGGGAGCAAGCTGCGCTTCCCCAGCCATAACAAATCCCGTCACTTGAGTGGCACTGACTTGGCAGGACAAGTGGTGAGTACTGTTTTCAGAGCTGTGCATGTGCTAAAATGGTTGTCTTTGTTTTTGGTGTTTACAGTGAAAATACATGATGGTGAACGTTTCCAAGATGATTACTAAAATACCGCTTTACTGATGATGAATTTTTGCCTGGAACACCACTCACTGGGTAAAGTCATGGTGGAGATGTCAATCTTCTTAAAGTCTAGTCTCCTTTTCTGGCCAGTAAGTTGTCTGAATTAAATGGTCACTATTGACAAAATTATCTTTCCTGCTCTCTGTCCCACAGGTGCCTCTCTCCCTGTTGGCTGAGAGGGTCTCATCTTGTGGAGAAGACCTTTTCCAGAGAACCCAAAGGACAGCAACACTGAAGAAAATGGACACTGTGCCCAACACCAAAGTCAGCCCCAGGTACACATACCTGAGAGAGAAATGATTGATCAGAGCCTATTATTTCAAAGGCAACATACGACTAGGAGGCAGCAAGGACACATTTATATTTTCATGTGGTAAGGCCAAGTAAGAAAGCTCTTCAAGCAAGGTGATGACCATGGAGATGAGAGTTTTCCAGCTCACTCAGGTCAGGTGTTGTGTGGTCTGTGGCCAAGAAAGCGTCTCAGGCATTGACTGATGTCCTCCACCCCAATGTGCTTCAGTGAGAACAACACTAGTATTTCTAGGGTAATTAATATTTTTTTCTTGTTGCCTCCTAAATAGCGCCAGTGATACCAAGAACATTTTATGGTGTTTTTGCTTTACAACAGTGACAACATGTAACAGTAACAACAGCAACAATAATATCATTATGCTTTATTAGTAATGAGTCCCAAATGAGCTTTTGTCCTTTTGTTCAAATTTTCAAAACAAGATGTACCTTCCCCTCACGTTTTTCCTTAGGGGTGGGGGGAACAGAAACCTGCTCTCTCATTTTCCTTTCACCATTGTTATTCCATTCTCTGTTTCTAGTAATGCCTTTCATGAGTACAGTTCAGATAATTAAACTCCTCTAGCAACAAATCGAAAAAGGCAACACTGCACTTAAGCCTCTAGACCAACCAGGCGTCCTTTGTGGCACCCTTCCCTTCCTTCTTGTGGTCCAGCTCCAACACGGAACAATGATGAGGTTTTAACAGCCCTTTTACTTGCTTACTTACAGGCACGTGCTCTCACAGCAGTTGTTAAAAAATGGGAGAAGCTTTAGCATAAAACTGAGGTTTTAACTTAATTTTTTTTTTTGGTTAAAAATCAAGTAACTTAAATATTTCCAGTTGATATTGAAGTAAGATGACCCCCCCAAAAAAAATCCTAAACCAAAAGAGAATGCTAAAACTTGATAATTGTTATTAATATTACTAGCCCGACAATTTCATTCAACTTCAAATCTTTCACTCAAATATTCTTACAGAAATTCTCCTACCAGTGCCGGGTGTAGATGTACTTACAGAACACAAGTTCAAGAATGAATGGAAAAGAGCTTTTACCTGAGTGCACTGGAGTTGTAGAGTCTGCATGCTCCTCTTCCCCCACATCTTTTGCTTCCCCACTTCAGGCAAGTGGTATCTATGGCCACTCCAAAATACACTGGGGCTGGAATTCCCGCTGAGTGTATTTAACAAATAAATAGAGGCAAGAAGGTTACTTGCCAGGGTGATCAGTTCTGATCTAGACTCATGTTCATGTAGAACATTAATTAATACATTCGACCAGCGATGGCACTTCCACACTGCTTGTTGATTTGAGAAGTTGTGCCTTGTGCTGCCCGGGCACACACCGCCCTTTCCTCCCTGTGGGGAACCGGGTGGGGAGGAAACACAGCTGAACATCAAAAAGCCTGCTGAAGTCACTGGAAGGAGTGCTGGCCATGGCTTGGTTTCCTTTCCCTGCAGGACCCCTCTCAAGGAAAAAAAAAAGAGATATTTCTCCTTTCTTGAGAGCGATGGTGCCTGTTCAGCTTAGGGGTATCTGATATGTTGGTGGGGGGGGGTGAGAAGGGAGAGGGACAGTGGGGCTACATGTATCCTGCAAATATCCTGAGATCCTACTGTGGCAAGGGCAAACCTACTGCAGTGATCGTGAGCGATGGAAAGCAAAAGCCTTTCTTCAGGGGCTAGTGGGGACATTGGGGGCTCTGTACAAGCTGGGGTGCCACCAATGCTTGCTGGAGAAGAAAGTAAGCCTGGAGGGAAAATCTTGGGCTGCAAAGGTGTGAGAAAGCAGCCAACAGCTTGTTTTGATGTAATTTCATCCACCTCATCCAGCTCATCTAAGTCTGCTTTATTTAAATAAATTACTTGCTTCTTGCTAATTACCACCTTTCCTATGAATACCTAGAAGATTTTATAGTTTCCAGTCCATTGGAACCTCAGAGTACCCTTGATTTTAGAGAAACCTTAGAGGTGGCTCTACCACAAGGCTGCAGGGAACCCTGCCCTCAGGCATGCCTGTATGTAGGTTAATTCCCTTAGAAACTAATGAAAATATGCCTGAAAACCAGTCACAAACTCTGAGCCATAGCTGGTCTCTTATGTTTGTTGTTGAATAAGGAGAGACAAGAAGGAATTCTGGTGTTAGCTTCATAGTCCAAAGGATCACTTGTCACATCTATGGACATTAGTAGTGTATATTTTTATTATACCTAAGACACAGTTGTACAATTTACAAAATACAAAGCTGCTTCCTTTTTCCAACCCTTTTCCTAGTTTTTTAAAAAAATCATATAAAATTAACTTCTCAGTTAGACACTGTTCTTACCAACAATCAAAGTTTAATTCTAGGATAAATAATTAGTGAGGAGTATACTAAAACAGACCCAAGAGTACAACTTGACTTACCAAGTACTCTTATTGCCAGAGTATAGATACCAAGAGCAAATGATTTCAAGTGTGGTTTAATGCATCTGAAATTTAAAAAAATGTGTTAAACAAAAATAAAGAATTTACTGTGGATAATTTGAACACAAATAGAAAGCAAGAGGAAGGAAAGAAATGTGACTTTTTCCTCCTTACTGACACTGACTTTAACAGAATTACAGAAACATGTAAATAATGTGATAAAATCAGAACAGTATTCAGGAATTCTGACCATCTGTATTAAATACCACATTTAAGAAGGTGCTGCTTTTTCAGATAATACCAGCACTTAGGGTTTACTAACACAGGACAAGAAATTTGGTTGTGAAATCATGCATCATTGTATAGTCTTATGCAGTTGAACACTGTGAAATTGTGGCTCATGATTCAGGCTAGTATAAGGTATTTAGGCACTCAGTTTTCATTGCGCTGTGTCTAGGATCAGGATCACACCTCCTGTAAAGGTAAATCCTCCAAGCCATTCTCTGACAGAACAGACCATTTACATTTGGACTTTTCTGAGATTTCTACAGGGGCCCAGCACAGACATTAGTCCTTCTGGCTCCAGATCAGCCCTGCTCCAGCCTTGGGTCATCATCCTGGCTCTTCTAGGAGGGTGGAGGTGGTGGGCAGGAGAACAGCTGCCTTTCACATCCACTCTAGCAGTGGTGTGCATATGGAGCCACTCAGAGTAGTAGAACTGCTGCTAACCTCACCAGCTGCACAAGTGTGCTGCTTCACCCAGCATGTGTCAGACTGCCTCTTACAGTACTCAGTCCAGGAAGAAACCGAGTACATGCTTTACTTTTTGGCATGTGAGTAGCTCCAGTCACATGTTTAAACTGGGACATGCTTGACATGTGGAGTGAGCGGCATGTGTGTTTCATTGTGGTAACTGAAAAAACTCCCTGTTGTCACAGTCATTCTATTACATATTTAAAAAATAGGCTGAAGTTCAGTTGTCACTGTGAATAAACATTGCACTTTGGAGGTCCAGTCTATGTGCTCTGAACTTCAGTGGACTTAGCTTCTGCAGAAATTCATGTAATACATCAGGAATACTTTTTTTAAAAACAATAAAGATATTGTAGAACTAGCTCTTCCATTCCTCACCAGTGATGTTTTATTATTTCCCAATGTAGCTGCCAGAACAGCATTAAGAACCCATATTGTAAATTATATTCAGGTCATCTTCCCTTAATTCAGTGAAAATGGAAAAGGACAGGAAGGACATGTATGGAAAACAACAGCAAAGTACCATGGTCAAAAAAATTGGTGTGTGAATCTTGTTTTGTAATCCAGGTGCTTTATTCTCTAATGTCCTGATCATGGATTATCATACTATGGTTTGTTATACTGTGGTTTATACAGGCATTGTCAATGATGCAGAAATGAATGTGATATGATATTGATCCAGAAGAGCAGTGTTTTGCCTTCCTATCAGATAACATGCTACACAAGCATGCCTCAGCCTAGCAGTCCATTCAACCAAATGCCTGGTCATAGAAAGCAAAAAGTGGAAAATAAAACCTGTAACTGGATATTTATTATGTGTTCTGTAGGACTTACATCCTGCAAAACAAATCTTCTCTTTCAGGTGGAAAACAAATTGTCCGTGCATTTTTATTGTCTTTGCATGGACACACAAGTTCTTTAAGATCCTGAGTGAGAGCCAAACCTCTCAGGGAGATCTGAGACTTCCTTTTCACTGCCTAATCTCCTGCTATTAATAGCTTGTGCTTGAACAGCTACCCGAATTGCAGAGTTTTTTTCTCCAAAACTGTAAGGCTTTCCGAAGTTCCTTGGCAATTGTAATTAGTCTAATAATACTAAAAAGACATTTCAGCAAATGACTCTGTCACTAATGGTAAGAATATTACATATTTCAATGATTTCAGTCATGTAAACCCTTGAAGTAAATGTCACTAAATCTTATAGGCTTTGAGGGATTTAGCTGTATTTGCACTCCATGGCAGGTGCAACGACATCTGCTCATCTGAAAACATCAGCTTGCTTAAGTACTGGAATCTTACAGAGCTGACTGAATATCAAATAATTTTAAAAACAGATAATTGGAAATAATACTTAACAAAGCCTGCAACTTGACCTTGGGATGATTTGTTTTCAAAGAGCGTTTATATTATTTCTGGGAACAGAGGCACACTTCTGGTTCAGACAGATTTTCAGGGAAAGACAGTCAGTGACGTATTTCAGAAAAGCAATTGTGAGCTTAAAGTGGAATTGTGCCCATAGGTCACTTACAAAGAAAAAAAAAATTTAAAAAGATTGAACTTACTGAAACGTTTTATTTAACTGCACATCAGATTTGAGTGCCTTCAATCCAGCAGAAAATCACATAACTTCTCTGTTTCAATTAAATGTCTCTCAAAGTAAAATGATTTTCAACAGAAATAAAAGCTACTGGAGCAGAACCAATCAAGCTGTTTTGCTGATTTCATATAGCAAAATGTCTTAGTATCATTATAAATAAATCTGTTAAGCAGTAAGTCCTTTGAGAGCAAGTGCTTAGGGTTGAGAAGTCCGGGCAACTCTATGTGATTTTAAGCTCCTAGGTGTTCAACTACAAATGTCTCCTCCCAAACATTTCCGCAGACAAGATGGAAAACAGGAGGTTGAGCATGACAACGATGGTTTCAAGACCCTATATGGTACCACATCTGTACGTTTTCACCATCTATTTTACAGATAGAAAGGGGACATCATGTGGTGGGAAAGGGGAAGGAGACTGCATGCCTGCATAGCCCTATGCCCACATTTACACAACAAAAATCCCCCTGTGCCACAAGAAACCACAGAGGGCAATCTGGCAGAAATCCTGAGAGCTTGGCTACAAGATCTCAACTCATGAGTCATTCTCCTCTTAGTGCATGGACAGTTTCAGAGTTGCACAAGCTTCAATAAAAATTGGCTAAAACGGATTATAACATGATTGCTCTTCTTGGAGTGACTCCTTGGAGAAAGAGAGAGATGCCATGTGTTTTTTCAGTACTCAGTGGTAACCCTACAAGGTGGGTATGGAAAGCTATGCCGCTTAAATGGTTTAAATCATATACCTCACTGTCAGTTTTTGTGGAGGGCAGTGGAGAATGATCCTCAACTCGACCATTTCTGAAAGTCTCTGTGTGCATATTACTTCTGGTTTAAGGATTGTCCTAGAACCACAGCTGAAGTTACATTTATTTATTTAGGGTTTTCCATATAGGCTGTATTCAGCCAGTTGTAGCATTGGCTTTTTCCATGTGATATAAAGACACTGCCAATCAGACAAAGCCTGTTTCAGAAAATTTCATTCAAAAACAAAGAAAATTTTCAGGTAAGAGAACGTAACCATAATAAAGATTAGTTAAACTATGTTTACCATTGTTTTGGTTGAGAAGTAGAATGTACCCATCTGGATGTAATTTGGAAAGAGGAACTGAGAAAGAAAGCTTTCCAAAACAGAATGGAGCAGTGTTTAGAATCCAAAAATTGCAAGAAGCTGACAAATATCCAGATTAATAGCTGGATGTATTATATTCCTTTTGCACTTTCTAAAATTAGCTTAAAAGCTTACACTCGGTGATGGACAAATAGTTCCAGCAGTTAAATGCGTATTGCAATGATCCCTTGGGACAAGCATTTAATAAACCTGTGATTATTACAACAGGAAAAAGCCCCCAAACACCTAATTCTAAATCTATCTTTGTTTTTAAGTGAGAAATCTGGGACAGAACAATTACATGGAATAATAAAGAGGACTACAGGAGAAGAGCTGAGTGTATACAGAGGGTCTGGGTTAGATCACCTCTGTGTAGCTGTGCATCGGTGTCCATAGCAAGTGAGGAAACCTGGCTACCTATACACATACACGTGCACACAATTGGCACCTGCAGACCTAATTTCCATTTGCATGGAGGCCATTTAACACCATTCTGTTAATGTAAAAGCATTAAGGGAAGTGGAATTTGGTACAAATGATAACCAGGCCTCCTATGTCATGTTTAAAGCCAGAAAGGTATTGCTGGTAGAGATAATCATAAGCACGTTTTTGCTTCAATAGTAGAAAACTCATTGTCAAATTATGAGGATGCCTTTCAATAGTGAAAAAAAAAGCCATTTTAAAAGCCACCTTGCATAGCTGAAAACATTTCACAGTACTAGGGTGGGAAGGACACCCAGTTACACATGTCAAAACACCTTAAAAACATTGGGCAATGCTAGCAGAAATGATTTCTTACCTTAGAAGCAGTATGTATCCAGGTGTGCCACCTACTGACAAAGTATATGAAGTGATAACTGATATTACTAGAAAATATAGAAACATTTTTGGACATTCATTTCCTTTTTGGCATGGTCCCACCACAGCTGAGGAGCTTTGTGAAGGAGATTCCAAGGTTCCCACACAGCTGCAGTTAAAAAATACCTGGAAGACAGCAGGCAAAAGTGTGTGATAACCTAAACAGCAGAGAAGTGGATGTTCAGGAATTGCTTTTCTGGGCAGCAGAAAGTTTAAATCCAAATTGGAAAATGTTTTTCAAAAGAAAAAGGCTTGCTCATTGAAGAATAAATTTGTAAAGTATGTATTGTTGGTGAATGTTTTTAGTGTTTTTTGTTAAACAGTTTTGGTAGCCAACAGGTTAAAAAAAAAATAAAAGCCCCTCTTACTTTCTGTGCTTGGGATTTCTGCTGGAAACAGCAATTGAGAAAGTTTTAAATGTGTGTAGCAGATTGCTAAAAAAACCTGGCGAGTTTAGGGCTGCAGAGGACGTGCCTTATTCAATTTTCATCCACTTACTCTGGTTGTATTAGGAAAACTACCACATCACATATTGAAATGAAGGATTGTCTTACGGTGTTTTTCCCAGTGCCACTGGATGCCTGGCAGCCGGCGAGACAAGCAGAAATGTAGGTAACTCCATTTTCCCCGCAGATGGGGTCCCAGTCGTTCTTGGAACATGTGCAGCCCGAGTTGCACTCTGAAAACAGGGCTTGCTCATAGTCAGTCGTCGATTTAGTCCTGAGGAAAAAGAGAAATTTCAGTGATGTTTTCTAGTGGATGTGGAAGAACTCATCATCAAATCTTGGGCTGTGCTCTCTGCCAGGCGCACCTGGCCAGACCTTCTGCCTGTAGTCCATTAAGGTGTTGTCTCTTCACATCCATGCAGCAGTGTAAATTTTTATTTCTCTGTTATCAAAAGGTTTTCACAATATCACACCACCTACTGTGAGACAGTAGCTACTTTATTAAGGGGGACAGCTAACAATTTCTGTTCATGTATTTTCTCAGGTTTCTCTAAGGTTTTAGTTATCTGAGGCTTGATGCAGTTTTAACAAAACTGGACAAAAAAGTTTGATTGGTAGCAAAGAGGGGAGCGAGATACTCATGGGAAACTGTCAGTGTAGAAGCTAGTGAGGAAATGATGAGAATGGGATTAATCCAAGTTGAGGGGCTGATACCTTGCGTGACAGCTATCTGACAACTTGAAGACACCAGCGGAGCAGCTCCTGGGGCTGCTGTGCAGTCGGTGCTGGAAACTCCTCCCAAAAAGTGAGCTTTACAAAGTAATAGCATGGGCAAAAGTGACCAAAATTGCTAGCCTCAAGTATACCTCGTGGTTAACATAATGGCTAACTCCTGGTTATGAATCCTTAAGTTTCAGGTTCAGAGGCTATTAAATGCCAGGGGTTGTTCAGCAGCACACAGAGGCAAGGAACAATTAATTGCATCTCACCCCCCTTACTGAGCTCCTCACATTTCCAGAAATGTCTAGGCTCAAAGGATGGGTCCCATGGTAATAATAATTAAAA
The DNA here is from genome assembly GCF_000699245.1 of Pterocles gutturalis. NCBI lineage: Eukaryota > Metazoa > Chordata > Aves > Pterocliformes > Pteroclidae > Pterocles > Pterocles gutturalis. The sequence continues at coordinate 20,353 of NW_010125168.1, forward strand.
AGTAATCAGAAAAATAATCTGCACTTGTGGCATAAACCCCTCTGGGCTGAAAGCAACAATCACGAAAGGGTTCTGACACAATGCCTGCTGGAATAGACGGAGCAGTTTCCACTGCTTTGAATCAAATTTCTGGGAAGCATATTTAGGTCAGTCAGTCTCTTTTCAACAGTACATACTTTGTGGAATAAAATGAGGAAGGAGTTCAGTTTGCAACAGCACTTGATGCTGAAGCATGCCCTTCCCAGCATACCCGTGGTACGACACGGTCAGTCCAGCCACATCCGAGTTCTCACAGCCCATTGCAAATAATGAGAGGAGCAAAAGGTAACCAAAGAAAGATGATCCCAGGGAGAGTTTTGCAGCCCCTAAAACATTGATTCTGAATTTTTTCATGATCAGTCCCCCAGAGAATATGCCAAAGGCCACAGCAGGAAAAAAAAAAATCAAACAGAAAAATCTGTGTTAATGAAAACCCCAGCTCAATTGGACTATCCTCAGCCACAAAACCACCAGCAGTAATAAGATGAAGCAACAAAATATTAAAGATCTTCAGCTGAGGAATTTTATTTGTCCAGACTTGGATTGTTTCTACAAAGGTGTCAGGACCGCCTTTAAAAACTTGCTCCCAGCGAAATATTTTTTGCTGGTTCTTTGACAGAGAGATTATGTATAAGGTTTAGATATTGATCTTCCAATTTCTTAAGCTAGGTGGTTTTCTCCACTTTTAGTTTGCCAGTGGAGGGATCATTGTAGTGTTAACTGAAATACTTTTAGTGTTGTTTCTCACAAGAGCTGCTCTGGGCACAGAGAAGTTACCTGAGGTATCGTGCTGCTTAGGGCAGCCAAGACACCCACAGTCCCTCTGCACAGCTTGGGGCTTTGCTACAGACCTTCCCTGTGTCCTTTGCCCACATAGCAACAGTAGGAGCAACAGGGGCCATTCTTTGGGGCTGCCCCACTCCAACTTTCCAGCTCCTCTCCTTCCCTTTTCCACTGACAGGAGGAGCCTCCATTGCTCATTCTTCGAGAGCAAATTCAGTTTTACCTATGGTATTATAAAATCTGGAGAAAGACCTGCTTTTTCTGTTTTGATTCAGCCATGAAACCAATAATCCCCTAGAGCTGTCTCTGAGAGGGAGAAAGCCAGTGGTACGTCATCACCTGAAAGGCCCAGGAGAGTTAGGGAATTTCTCTGGTTTTGGGTGTTGAAAGGCTTGCTTAGGTGAGTGTTGCAACAGTAGAAAGACAGGTATACCCCACGGGCTCTCTTGTATCAGGCTTCAGGAAATGAAATGGAAAAGTGTTGAAGGAAACACGTAAAATTGGGTCACCATTAGTCCTTACCTGGACAGCTCTGCTCACAGCAGTGCCCATATTGATAGACATGAACAAAAAAAAAATCCCATTTGGTACGTGCAAAAAAAAAAATAAATAGAGACCATCATAAATGATACTGCACAGTCATGCAAGGTGCCCTTTACTGAATTTCATTGCTACTGAAAATTATTTTCCCAGCTTTACCAGCCAGTTCCAGCACATTAAATGCCCCCTTTGCACAGGGCTGTGGCTGTGGTTTGCAGCTTTTAATTCATGCTGACACCTAGTGGTACTGAGTCGAGGGAGCCTACAAAACACAAGTACCAAAGCATACATGCGTTCCTATAGCAGATGAAGTTTCATAAGTCTGTTCAGGGGACTGGAGTTATTGTAACATGATTTTGAATGACTTGGCATAAAGCACCAGCTTACGACATTAGAGTCTAAGCTGCCTGCTAGGAAGTGCACTGGGATCCCTTAGATTTCTGGCTTGAGTCAGTGTTTGGTCCACCTGTACACATGGAAAAAAAATCAGTGCTTAGAAGAGATGCTAGTGGATATGTTTGATGTTAGAAAAAGCCCCATTCAGTTAACTGATGAGGTTCAAGAAACGTCATTGAGGCAGCATTTTTAACTCTGTGTATATATGAAAATTGTACTTCAGTGGATTTAGAAGCAGCATCCAAAATGTGGTGTAAATTAAGAGTCACTATATAACAGGTTTTCATGTTCTCTTTTGCTTCTAAGAGGGGACTGGAATTGGAATTGGGAGCTGTGTGATGCACCAGAGAGTACTTGTGCTCTGCCTGCCCATTCCTATTCACCCTTTTCGTTCATGTCTTTGTCTCATAGCCTTACAGATGACTCCAGTGCTTGACACTGACATCATGGGTGGGGGGTGGGAACAAAGTGTTTGTATGCAAGGAAAACTATACAAACACAGCAGGAGCCATTTTACTTTCTTGCACATTCCTTAGGTTGTGACTACTTAAAAATAGCCCCTTATGACCTGCAGCTGATTTTTTAAATAGTGCTTCAAATTGTTTTTATATCTGTCAGAGATTGTGATAGAAATCATTAAAAAAAAAAAAAAAAAAAAAAAAAAAGAAGAAGGAATAGGAGAAGAGGAAAAAGGGAAACAAACACTGTTAGTTCCAGTCAGCCCTCAGCTTTCTTAGCAAGGGTGGATTGGGAGAGAAAGGAAAAAAGGAAGGAAAAACACCTCATTGGAGGGATGGCCACTCAACCAGGATCCTTCCCTAGCCAAGCCATCCCACATTCTGTGTTGGATATTGTCCCTACATTTTATGAAATCAAATGGATCTTAATCCTCACTCAGTTTGCACATACCTGAAAGCTTAGCTCCAGAAAATCTTTAAATACAATGAAAAGTACTGTACTGAATGTAGGGATTGTTTTCTGGACTTTCTCTGGCCATCGAGCATGCTTGAAGATTTCTCCTTGCTTGGAGGAGTTTCGTGCCAGGAAATTCCAGCTTCTATCTTTAAGGAATTAACATAGCACAATGGATCAATACAGCTTTTCTGCATATATATACCTCCGTTGCTGCGCAACTAATGCTGCTCTGAAACAAGGCAGTTCCCTCTGTATTGGATGGATGTAAACCTCTTTGCTGTCTAATGCTATTGAATCCCTGGACCTCAGGAACTGAACCCAAGCCTGCATGCAGGAGGGCAGTGACCTTCACCATCCTGAAGACACCTCCAAAAACGGCCATGTCAGTACTCAAAGCCTGAAGCAATGTCTCTCTCTTTTGTGCTGTACGGGAGGGCTTGGGAGACTAGCTTCACAACAGAGAAAGGCTCTTAGGAAAAGTTAGGGCAGAAATACCAATTTTTTTCCTTTACCAGCATTACACTGAAATAATGTTAGGTTTCCAATGCATGTATTTTGTGATCACTGATATGATGCTGACTTCCTTTTATTTAACACCAATCTCTTCAGAAAGTAAGAAACCACTGGCAATATCACAGCTACTCTATGGTCAGTTCTTTAGCACTCACTGAGTTGATCCTTGTTTTGTTGATGTAAATGGGAAGCCAGCAGGGGAACAGATCTGTCTGATAACAAATTTATGTAAAGTATTTTAAAATTAATTCCCTTTTCAATTATTCTCATGTGCTGTATATACATTATTTTTCAAATTTCCATTACAATGAGAAATAAGGTAGCTCTTGTATAGATAAACTCAGACCTAACTAGTGCTAAAGCAGAAATGAAACAATTTACCTTCTTTGAGCTACTACTTAAAGCCAGTCAAGGAAGCAGAAGAAACAAATGTATCCTAAAAAAATCTAGTTTTCCCTATGTATGTGTATGTGTATATGTATATGCCTCTCCTAAAATGTCCATTTTGAAGACATCAAGAAGCAGATACAGCATTACCTATAACAAAATTAGTTTTTGAAGATGTTTGTCCATACTGTTGTTCAATATACTTTGGCTTATAAGTCACCATGCCAATCAAAGAATTGAACTGAACGATACTTGCACACAAGTACAGAATGTAAACTGGATTCCCAAAGAGGTTCTTCAGTGATGGCAAGAAGTCTGCAAGACAAAAGGACAGAAATGACAACCAGGCCAGAGAATAACGCTTTGCAACATGTTTGCACCTTCCAAAGAAGGACTGTGGAACGTTTCAGAAGGAATCCATGAAGTCCCATGATGCTCCTAAGAGCTCTCCCATTTCTGGATGGGGGAAGAGCAGAGCACAATTACTAAGCATCAGTTTCACAGAAAAGGTATCTTGTTCTATATATCTTCTTTTGATCACAAACCAGGGTTATCAATCCTGGTTTCTATGTGTCCTCAACAGCCACAGCATCTTTTAGCTTAATTTGAGGGCAGCGAGTGCTCAGCACAGCTGACAGTAAGCACAGATGTATTGAGTTAAGGATTCAAGTACTGAGGGGAAAATGGTTTTGGCGGAGACAGGCCAAGCAAATGAAATTGTGCAAAACAGCTTGTATCTAAATCCAGATAGCCTCCTAAAATACTGTATCTAGTCTGTGCCCATCCTTATGCTGATCAGATACTGCATGTATTTTTCTAATGAATGACCTTAAAGAAAAAGGTTTAGCAAAAACTGAGATTTTTTGTTTTTACTCCCGCTTCTGCAACAGTCACTATCTGTGAAAGCAAAAAATTTTGCAGAGCTTCATGATATTTGCAGGGTCACTAGAGTAATTTTACAAATCTTATCTGGAGAAATTTTGCATGCAAGAGCAGGTCCAGGGATCAATGAAAAGACCCTTTTTGTGCATACCAGTTAGGTGGAGTGTGACACCTGAGGGAAAAGAGTAATTCTGAGGCCATTAAAATATGGCCTCATAAAGTATAAAGTTTTGAAGTATAAGAGCTAATGAGAGAAAGACTCAAGGGTCAGGAAAGAAATTCTAGTGACTTGCCTTTTGCCATCTCAGCAATCTTCACTTGGTGCTGATAAGATTTGGGTTGGTCCTTGTTATCCTCAGTGATGAACTTTGACTGCTCAGAAGAGGTGCTGGAGTCTTTTCTGCTCTCTGGTTTCGGGAGGTGCCTCGGCAGGAACCAGAAGGGGATGCCAGCCAGAACGCTGATCACACCTGCTATCAAGTAACCCAGCCACCAGGCTCCCACCCACTGCACATCCTTGTGAGTTATTGTTATACTGTCTGGAGAAAGTACAAAAAAAAAAAAGGAGAAACACATAAATGCTTTTTGGGAAGGTTTGCTGGTAACAAGAAAGGTGATTTTTGCAGAGACTTTCTCCAGAGGAGTCCACCCCCCACCACTGCCACCAGGTTTTGCTGTGCTTTGTGTCTCCATCAGTGTCACAGGAGAAATTGTGGGGTGGCAATAAGGACTTGCTGATTCCTGTGACACAGCAGCGGCCTTCCCCTGACACCATGGGGTACCCAACTGCACTGCTTGCATGTCCCCAGAGAGGCTGCAAGGACCAGGATGTGGGGTAGTCCAGGTGGCCAAGCTCTTGCTCCTATCGGGGCTGTTCTGCACAAAAGTGCCAGGGAAAAATGGGGTGGAAGGTGTTTTCTTGGGAGGAAGGGAATCAGAAGCCCCAGTATCCATTGCAAGACCTCTTTTCCAGGCAATGACAGTGTACTACAAAGTGCACACACAGAGCTCTTGGCAGGATCCTGAGCCTCAGTCCTGCCTTCTCCTGGTGCCTGCTGACCCTGCAGAGCCTCCTCACCAGGGCGTCTCCTGGGAGGCATCAGCCACAGATCTGCTGGGGCTGAGGAAGGGTCAGGCCTCCTACTTCCTCCAGACCCTTCCTTCTTGCTATCCTTTTCTACACGGGGTACCGCATTGCTGTCATCCTTTTTATTTTGTAAATTGCCTGCTCCACCCTGCTAACCCCTTATGCCTAGAAGATAACTAGATAGGTCTTGGCCTAAAATAGGCATATTGGAGCCGGCTGAATTTTTTTAAACCTGAGTTTTCTGACTTACCCAGATCTACAAAGCCAATGTCAACATAAAGCTTGGCGCACAGGGATCCTAGAAGAAAGCCAAATATTGGTCCTATAATTGCAACTGTCTGTACGCAGCCTGCAATAGAAAAGAGGGGACAGTTACTCTTCTGAGAAAAAGAGCACTGGTTCTTGCTGCACCAAACAACAAAGTACGACATGTGACGGGCAACAAGCGATACAGTCTTAAAATACTGAGCCAACCATTGCTCTCTGGCACTTTAGTTACACAAGTTAGAACATTTTCAAGATTAAAAAATCCAATGATAAAATTTCCCCCACTACATTGACACTTTGCCTTTTTTTTTAGTTATCATCCAACTAAAGAATGAAACTCAGACAAAAGGAAAAAAAAGAAAAAACTCAGGGAACTTAATGGCCTAAACTCAATAATAGCAACAATCTATGATTGCTAGAAGCTCTTTAGATGACTAGATAAAAGAAACCGGAAAGCAAATGTCAATTATTTAACTGATAATTTTAAGTTGTGGTGGGCCCTGAGTAGGCTCAAAAATCACTTTTATTTGGTACCCAGTATTGTTTCAACAAGCCCTCAGACAAATTTTCTGTGTATTTTGAATTTTCAAAATTGATCTGTAAATCTGGGAAGACTGAATCTTTTAGAGAGAACCTGGGGTTTTTTTGCCTTTTGCCAAGCTGGAAACTTGTCAGGACAAGATGCTGGTGGGGAAGGATTTTTTGGTAGTATCTCAGGTGAGTGTGCAGAGGTTCTCAGGCAATGGACACAACAAGAAAACAGCAATACCAACTTTTCAGAGCCTCAGCACTATTGTTTATAATTCTACCCAAATCTGGAGGGAATTCTTTGAGTGCCTGCTGAAATTCTATTTTAAGTGCTTAAAGAGTACATGTTTTTTATCACTTTCTAGAGAACTGAATGTGCACAGAGGCTCAGCAGTCCACTTCCAAAAGAATTAGGAAGATTAGGGTAACAGCAGGAACCTAAGGTCAAATTCTTTCCTCAAATTAAGATAATGGAACTGTGCTGGTATAATTAAAGGGGAACTTGGTCTCTTGAGTGTACATGACTTAAATAAACTTTAATACTGGAAATGATGCAAACAAAACAATCAGGGCAAGTTAATTCAATAACACTCATTCTATTTTTCAGAATGACTCAGTTTCCTCTGGGGAAAAATCCATTAGGAAAAATAAATATTTGTCTTACCAACATTTAATTACTATTTTACTTATTAATAATTATGTATTTTACCAATGTATAAGGCAGCATTCTCTTCAATGGCATAATCATCAATGTATGTAATTCCCAGAGGCTGGATAGGTGTTTCACCTATTCCACGCAAAAGATTTCCCAGCAAAACATAGATCCACATGGAAGACCCTGGTTCTTTTTCACATCCTGGATACATCATGAGAGAAAAAAGAATTATATGTTTTTCATAACATTTCAACACTGAATGCACATGACTTCTAAAATGCTTCTAATGTGGGAAAACCAGTGTGAAAACTGTGATAAATGTTTTGTGGGGGGGGTGGAGATGGCAATTTTAACCCAGTTATCTTGAGATGGACACACAGGCTTTTTCAAAGATATTAGAAGTTGGCCAGTTTTATAAATTTGATGATGCATCCCATTTTAGAAAACTTTTGCACTTCCTTCTAACCAAAATTGTGATCTCCTAATGGAAAGATTCAGGAAACACTGACGATAGTGAGCACTACCAGCCACGTCTAATCCACAGGTACAAGGATGCAAACACGTGCATATTTAGTGACATTGACTTGCTCATCCACAGCTTATTCATGGCCAGGCATTGGGGAGGAAGGTTCCTTGTCCACAAGACGCTGAGCACACCCAGAGGGAAGACACCTTCCTGCTGTGCAAAACGGGGTCAGCAGGCAAGGAGAGAAACAAGAAGAGGCGTCTGCAGGCTGAGAGACACAAGCAGCTATTTCCAGCGGAGTGAGAATCCTAAGGCACATTTCCTGGCAGTGGGAAGACCATGACTTTCCAAGGTCCCCATGAGAGATTGGCTAGTGTTTCTGCAAGCCATGAAGCTGCAGAAAGTTGCTGGAGAAGACAGCGAGGACAGAGGAAAGGCTGCAGCCTGAAAATCATCTTGGCAGTGGGTAGTGGCAGAAAATTTATTTTTAATAAATTTGCCTCTGACAGTATATCTGGCTTTTCTGTGAGAAAGCTTTATCTGATTCCCATTTACTAATTATTTTTTTTTCATTCTAATAAACTATTGCATGAGGGTCTGGGAGCCTTTTGAAGCATTTTAGTCTGCTTACCACAATATTTAAAAGACATCATGCTCACCTGTGTTTATTTTTGCTTGAGATTTTTCCAAGGCTGAGAGTGGAGTTTGGCTTTTATCCTGCAGACATGGAGAGATGCTAACAGTAGAGTTGATGGTGGAAGGGAATTTTTCATACTGATATCTGTTTACAAACCAAAGTACTTTTTTACTGTCCCGACTTACAAGAAAAAATAAACAGATCTGTTACTATAATGGAAGACAGGCCTATAGCACTAAAATTAAGATTTCATTGGCATTTGGCATTGCCAATTATGGTTTCCAGGGAATAAATGGAACTTGCTTTATACTGTGGTAGTACATGAAAATTGTCCCTTTGGTTGTCTCAGTGTCACAGTGATGTATTTCAGTTTAACAGGCACTTTGCTCTCCTATGATACGTGGATCTCTACTAAGGGATTATCAGACAGTGGGTGTATCCTCTGGCTTGTGTTTGATACCCAGATTGTCTTCTTGAGTTTAGTCATCACTTCATCACTGAAGTTTCAAGAAGTCTTAAACCGTGCCAAAATGTGGCTGATCAAGATCACAGACTAATAAAATTATAAATTGATTACAATTGAGAATAGCGTATATGTTAAATTATTTGCTCTGCAGTGGTGAATCCTTTAGTAACAAATATTAAATTGAGGAAGCACATTGACATACACCTATTTCTATGGGCACCTTCACAATCATTGCCTAAATATTCCAGCGAGCTAGCATTCAGTGTGCCTAACCCAGTTGGAAAATACCGATCACTCTGCACTTACCGTCCCATGAAGAAGTGGGGCATCGCAATTAGGAATGTTCCAGCTGACATAATTAAGCAGCCTGCTCCAATTATTCTTGGCCTGTGAAGCTTTGCTCCAAAGTAGCTTACAAGAATTATGATTAGGAGGTTCCCTTTGAGAGTACAAAAGGAAAACTGAGTTTTATGGCTTGTCGATAAGAGATCCCCTAAAATAAAGATTCGCAGCAATTTCAGAAGGAGAGGGCTGATTGCATGGGGTTGGTGCTTCTCCCTCTTTTCCGGCATTCTTACAGGAGTCCAATGCTTTCCATGATAAGGAAACCATAAACTTTTGAATAAGCAGCTGGAAAAGAGGACTGTGCCAGCTGAAGAGAACAATATCCAGGAAAGGAGGAAAACAAGGAATCAAACAGACTTTTATACACTTAGACTAGGATTTCGTTCCCATGAATACCACAGTTCACTGAACCCCCACGAGATAAAATCAGTAATCTGAAATTGCGAGTGACAGTGTCACACTGGAAACCTTTGTGAAAGTGGGAAGGGGATGGACTGTAGATTACAGTTAGAGGTTTGTATTCTTGCTGCCTAGTAAATCATGAAGGGCAAACACTTGTGGGGGAGGTGGACTGCTGACAAAAGGAGAGAGATAGCAGAAATCTGTGCAGGTGAATTCTCATTCAACAGTCAAAATTTCTATTAGTATTATTTAGCTAGACACTAAGCTTACCAAATTGCAAAATTTTTAGGACGATGTTGAAGTGCTTTTATTAGCAACCCTATCCTATCCAATGTAATCATATTGACAGTCATGCTGATTTTCACTAGGTGAATCTTGCTCAGTTTTTATGGTTCAGGGAGATTAATAGAATCATTGTTCACAACAAATTGCATCACTATTTTTTTTAAAAAAAACAAAAATGAGTTTCTACAGCACATACCAATTTCAAAACTGCCGTCAATAACGCCAACCAAGGAGGAAGGGATATCAAATCTTCTTTCTATTTGTGTGATAGTGCTTTTTAGATAACTTCCTGACAGTGCTTTAGCAAAATAAACAAAAGACAACGCACCAAGAAATATCTGTGAAAGAAATTGACAGTGGTTAAAATCAGGCAGTACAGAAGATTATACTTTATGAATTATTTTTAAACATTCCCACCCCTTCTTTTCCCAAATAACCACACCAATATTTCTCCTACTTCTTCTAAAATGCTAGATTGCCGATTTCTCCATTTCTTATGAGCAATAATGATATAAAGTGGATTTGCTATCAGACACTGCTAATTTCAGGTTGATGCCAAAGCTACTGATGCTTTGAAAGATGGAGACATATCACCCTCCTGATCTCTCTAAGAAGGGACAGTCTTACATAATAACAATAAGGGTAAGCATTAAGTGTGGCTTGGTGGGGAGGTGAGGGGTTTTTGGGCATTTTTTAACACAGGCTTTTGCAATCAGCTGGATTTTAGAGATCTGTTTGGTGAACTGTTCCCACTGAAGCCCCGGGTTGCCAGGAGGGACAAGTCTGTGCCTCCTGCTATGGGTCTCCATGAGTCGAACAGTGACCTGCCAGGCAATTCTCTTCCAGGTTCATCCTTTCTCCACCAGACCTCTTGCAAACTCTAACACATAAGTTTCTTTTGAGTGCAAGCTGCATTTTGCTGGGTGACAACCTTCCCTCATCCTTTTGTTTGTCAGAGGCAGTTATGTTCCCTTAGCTATCACCATATCTATCTTAGTGTGTTCATTTGAATAAGGAGTGGGCTTTGGAAATGAAACTACCACCCTCTTCATTGCACTTTGGTACATACTGCAAATATGCAGACTGGATCCCTTTCACACAAAATGAAACTGGAAGGTGAGCTCCAGAAGGGCACTACATTCACTTCAACAGCTAGTGCCTCTTCAGTCTCTAAGACTAGAGCTGCTCTGAAGTAACTCCCCACCCTGAAATGCAGACAGTGGGAGTGCAGGGTCCTTATCACCAACTGTTTCACTCCTGCAGAGCTGTTGCCTAAATTTGCCTTCACTGAATGCAGCCTGACTGAGCTTATGAGCTCCAGGGATACTCGCATAACATGCAGTGGGTCATGGACACCACAACATTGTTTTCTACCTTTAGGTACGGGTTTTGTTGACTGAATATGAAGGGATGCTCTTTGTAAAAGGTGTTAAAAAAACCCACAAGTCCTAAACCAGAAATTAAAAGACACGGTAACGTTTGGTATAAAGTGAGGTCTAGCCCCTCATCCTACTCCTTAGGCTTGCTCTCTGAGCAATCATGCTTCCAGTAAGTAGGTGATCTAAAGCCATGTACTCACCTCCAGTGCAACACTCCTTACAACATCTCATATGACAAGGCACATTGGTAATAACACTGGCATCACTGTTGAATGCAAATTCTTGTGTTAAGGTTCAAATATATCTCTGTGTCACATTCATTCAGTGGTTATTCTTCCTTCAGAAACACTTGTGGGTAAATAAACAGTATCTGGTTCTTATTTCCCACAGTGAGGGGTCTCAAAAAGGTCTCTAGTAAAAAGATTGCCATAATATTTTCCATTTTCTGTGTGTTTATGCCCATGTATTTTAAATAGTAATGTGAAAGCAAATATGTTTTTTTCACAGGAAAAATCATATAGGTCAAACTAGAACTTCAAACGCCTCTTCCTCTCTTTGGCAAAAGTTTTTCCATTGGATTTGCAAGCGTCCCAGGAGGCAGATGGAGGCTGGTGCAGCAGTGGAAAAACACTCCCGACTTAGAGCTGGGACAGAAAAGTGCACATGATTCCACATCCTTCTGTGGTTTGTCAGTGACTGTAAGTAAATATTTCACCACATCCTTCTGGTTAATAAAGGCATTTTTAACACATGGGAAGGCTGATAATTGGTAAAAACCACCTGTTGAATCTGCGTATGGTTTTGGTAGCACATTAGGCAAATACAGATCTGGCTTAGAAATGTCTTTAATAAATTTCACACTGACTCATCAAGACACAATCAGAACTGAAAAAGCGTTAGTTCACCAAAAAAAAAAAGAGTTTCACAGGTCCTCACTGGAATAGATTACTTGTATTGGTTTGGGTTCCCAGAAGCCATATTTTTTTTGAACAGAAAGAAACTGAGCTGAAATATTATTGCCTTTTTTTTTTTTTTTTTTTTTTTTTTTTTTTTTTTAATAAGCTGATTCCTGACTGGCTAATCTGTGACTGAAGGTTTATTCAATGAGGGAATTGGATTATTGTTGCAGCAAATGGAGGAACAATGATAGAATCAATATTATGCTACAAATCTAATTAATACAACTCATCTTCTATTTCAAAACAAGGGTCCATTTTTGGGCCTTTACAGGAGCAGACAAAATCAAGAAGAATACTCAGGAACCAAACATTGTTATAGCAGTCACCAGATTCAGTTAATCCCACAATACTTTAACTGCTTTGCATAATTTATAGACTTCAGGTCAACTATTGCTGAAGCCATTGACTGTATTGGGAGATAGATTAGTATCTGAAAGTAGGTATATGTGTGTGTGTGAGAGAGAGGAAACCAACAGAAATAAAGACTGTGCAAGATGAAAAGAACTGGGCAAGGCTAAAGACTCATTTTCTATATAACTCAAATCCTCTCATCTCACTGTTGCATAGTTATTTATTGAGACCTCACCCAAGACAGTGTCAGCATTTTACAGCCTGGCTTTGGAAAACAGGTAGAGAAAGTAGACAAAACATCATGCTGCCTCCTGTACCCCATGTCCCATAAAGGAAGGAAAGCTTCTCCAAGGTGCAGCGGTCCTACCATCAGGTAGGTTGAGCTGCATAACAAGGCTTAAAGCAGAGAGGTTCCATTGCCTCGAGGAGGTACCTCTCATGGGTGAGAGATACGCAGACACATTGGGGATACTTCTGCAGTTTTGTTTCAAAGTCACCTCATGCAGAGTTCTCTCAAATCAGGAATAATACAGTAATACTTTAATAAATATAGCACTCAAAAGACGTGGACCATTATATGAATATTATTTTTCAGAGCCCAGAAGACTACCATAGCTACAATCTTAAAAAAGCATTCTGTACTGTGAGTTGCCTGTGGTACCTCTCTGCCAATACGCTGTTCTTAACTTCAGGAAAACAGCGTGGTGCAATAACGAGGATATAGTGACCTTTCAGGATGACCCTTGAAGATCTCATAACATGCAAGATTCAGCCAATATGCCATATTTAAACATTGCCAAACACTAGGCAAATACAGATCTGAGGCAAACTTTTTGTGACTGAGAAATATCTTTAATAATTTCATATTGACTCACCAAGACATAATCAGGACTGAAAAAGGGCTAGTTCACCAGAAAAAAGAGGTTTTCTAAGTCCCTACTGGAATACTCAAAAACTCTTACTGTACCTTTATACCTCCACAACATGACTGCTTTTCCTTGGAAGCAGAAGATTCAGATTTGAATGAAGATCGGTCAACAGGCAGGATTGTGTTGTTTGAGAAAAACTGAGTATTTTCTTTTGATGAAATCTCCATGATGATGTCCCCTGCCTCTAAACCAAAAAACATGGAGAACATTTTAAAAGGGCATCCTATTAGCTCAGCCTCAAAAGCTCATCACGTGACAGCAACACCCCGCTGTACTGTAAAAATTATCAAACTTTACAACAGAATCTGACCGGTGCACTGGATGTTTAATTATGGAAATTTGCAATCCACTTGCCTATAATAATGAAGATTAAATCATACTCAACAAACAGTCTTCGTCTTCATTCTCCAGCTATCATCAAATGTGATTTCATTGAACATTTGACCAAGCATTGCCAGCAGAATAAATGAAGCTTGTTAATATTTTAAACAACAACATTTCTGGACTCTCCACGTAAGTTCACGTTTCTAGATGTGACCATGTCTGCAGAGATTTCTCAGAGCTGATCTCTGAATTTCCCATATATCTGGGACATTAAGTAATTAGATCAAAGGAAATCTATCCCCATTAATGAGGGACTTGAATTGCTTTAGATTGAAACATTAGCTCTAATCGTCTGATGTTAGCTAATGAGTTACACAAGAATAAAGAGGTTTAGTTCCCTTTACCATTTTAGATAGGACCTTAGGACTCAGTGGTCAATTGTTACAGGAAAAATGTGAATTTGTTTCTTTGCAGGTAAATACAAAGAAGTAAAGAAAACTTAAATACTGCACTTCGAGAACAAAAGATATCAGTAATTTTTAAATCTCTACTTACATACTGCAGTACTTTGTTCTTAATTTCAATCTCTAAATCAGATCTGAAAATATGAAATCAGCTTCTGTGTTCACTTTTAAGCAGCACTACGTTTTATATGCTGGCTGAAAATATGAATAGAAGTTCTTTTTCTTTTATGTTTGTCTAAAGACAGATCTTACATAAATAAAAATTATATATGGTTTTATGTATATGTATATGTATATATACATGTACTAAAATGTGCATTCTTGGCTTCCCAAGGGTCTGTGGAGTGCTTGTGCTTCCAGAAATGTAACTGAAAATAACAAAAGTACATCTAGATGCTAAGATTTGCTTGTGCAAATATTTGCCCAGGCTCTGTTCATATATGTACAAAGCAAAAAGACTGTGGTTTTGGTACCAACATTTTCACTGCGATCTCTTCATCACATCAGATAAAATGAAAGCTATTGACTACATACAAGAGAAATATTTGCATTTGACACTACCCTGACAGAGACAGTAATGCATTTCCTTGTCAGCGCTAATGAGCATGCAGATTTTTTTTAAAAAACAACAATAAGAAAAGAATGGTTTGTGCTTGCTGCAGAAAACTTATAACCTGCTCTTGCTCTGCTGCTAACTTTCTTGTGGTTTTAGGAAAAGTCGCACCATCTCTCTGTGCCCCACTGCTGAAGTTGTACAGCGGGCAATGACAGCATGTACCTCAGCACCATGTGAGGATAAATTCATTCAAACTTGTGAGAATGGGCATGACACTCACATAAGGTATGCTGCCATGTAGGCAAATGAAATAGCCTTTAGCTTAAGGTTGGAAATGCTCAGCTTAAGCTTTGAAATGCTCTGTATGTTACTACTACAGCAGTTAAAAAAAGGAAAACATTTGAAACACAGATGAAGTGAATTGTCCTTATCTCTGAGCAAAGCAACATCCAACTTGAGAAGGTCTAGCAGAGGAATGGGGGGCCTGCAGAGTCTGCTCCGCTGCACCCCATATGAAGTGTTGACCAGAAAAAAAAGATGCCATGGACTTGTAGGGGTGGAATATGACAAACCGATGCTTGTCAGCAGCATAAACTTCATGGTACACTGAGTTGGTACAATTCTCAAATGCACTCAGCAGCACAAAAATTATTGCATTATAAAAATTATTACCAATTCTTATCAGACACTGTATGGCAAATGGAAGCATGATAGGAAGGACTGACAGCCACACAAGTTTTACAGACATTAAGGTATCCTCAGTTGTTTCTATGGCACAACTTAAAGGAGGTCAGGAGTGTCCTGGCCTGGAGCAACCTGCAACCACATACCTCAGAGCATCTGTTCAGTTGCCCTGACAAAAACCTCTGAGGGAAACTGTTAACACAAGATAGAGAGCAGAGCAGTATGTCCAGTGGTACCACAGTCCACTGCAATATTGGCTTTAATCTTTCCTCTTTTGTGCAACCAGCATGAATATGAATATTCCACTCTAATCACAAACTTGCCCTGTGCCACTCAAATACTTTTTGATACTGTTGGCATTGTACTGGGAGTATCTGTAATACACTGCCAACTGCACTGGGAGGTCAGAGATAGCTTTGGTTTTATCCAAGCGGATACCTGGCTGGTAAGGATGGTCTCTTACTGACTTGAGTATAGTGACAGCGTTAGGTTTTTGCCGTTATCTTGGATACCATATTTCTCCAGTGTCATGAAATATGAGGACAGATAGCCCGTGTCAGCTCTTCCTTCCCAGATGTGGCAGGGATGGAATCCTAAGTGGCGGCACATTTCACTGAGGTCAGGTTACTGGACCAGTTTGGCTGATGATAACAAAGAACCAGAACTCAGTCTGCTGCACTCTGCTTGTTTAAGAAAGGTCAGGTTTGTTCCTATTTTCTATCTTGTGCTTTAAAAAGGCAAGACAAATGCAGTCACCTCATCACTGCTGAAATGGGGCCAAATTCAACCCTGTCATGGTTACAGTGCTAAATTCAAGCCTTCTGTGTCTAGCAGCCTCCACGCGTCTCTCCCTGTATATATGTGTGCGTGTGCATGCACACAGTTGAGATGCATAAAATCATCCGCTCTATACATGATCTAACAATGTATGACTGCAGAAGTGTCTGTGCTTGGATGCATACACACACACACACAAATTTCTTAAAGTTAGATCTACTGGAAGACAAAGTTCTAACTGAAAGGATGTTATTATATTGGTAAAGTGCATTCTGTCTACTCACTAACAGTTTAAAAGTAAGACCTGAACAATCATTACCTTGACACAAGATTTGGATTAGGGTTTGCTTTTTTTTTAAGTATGTATCTTTACCACATAGTACTTGTCATGATAAAAACATAATTAATTGGTTTTATCAGTCATTATTATTAAACCTGCATGGAATCTTCCAAAATGCAGGTTTTCTGTCAGTAAAGATATTGAGCTCTAATATAAGCAAATAGCCACATGGGGAGAACAAAAACAAGGGTACTAAAGAAGAAACAGTTAAATGTGTGTATGTAGACAACGCATTTTCAATTTCTTCAGCCAAATACCATCTAAGCAGTATTTCCTAACTACAGGTAGCATCTTCTGAAGCTTGCAGAGCACTCTGAAATCTTCAAGGCTCTCTGAAGACATTTAATCAATGGAGTTACGATGGGTTAGTTCTTCTAAATCACTTTTGCAACTTTTACCAGAGACTAAGAAAGCAAATTATTGAAGAAAGCATTGTATAAAGCAGTTTTCTGTCCTAAAAAAGGTGTTCTACTCCATGATAGTCAAGGAAGAGCAGGTACGTAAGTGAAAGCAGAGTCTAATTCTGTTAATGTATTCTGCACCATCATCCCCAAAACAGATGTACAGAACAGAGGTTCTTTGGGACAGGGCTGAAGCAGGAGCCATCAAAACCAGAGGTATTTTAGTCTCTGTGAAGATAAAGGAGGGAAGAATGTGGTTTAACACCACGCTTAAAAAGAATCAAATCAAACCAAGGAAGTGCCACCATAAAATTGCCTTTAGTGGGAATACTGAGATAAATAGTGGGCAGAATTTGATCACCAGTCTTTCCATCAGGAAGGAAAGACACTGAAGTGGGTGCCCTGGAATGAAGGGATCCTTACAAACTTCATCACACCTATGACAACGAAGTCCAAGAGGGTGATACTCTGCCTGAAGGACAGCTGCTGGCCATTGTCACACCTTCTCCCTGCCTGTCACCGGGGCTCATGGTCGGGGCTCACAGCTGGGGCTCCCTTCCCTCCTCAAGTTCCTGGCTCCATCTGGCCAGGTTGTGGGAGCCCTCTCTGGCGGCTCTGCTTTCTATCCCACCAAAAGCACACCCGATGATAACTCACCTGTGACACAGCTCGGGCAGCAGCGGCACTCACCCTCCCAAGGGCTGGCATGTGGGTCTGCGCCTGATAGCCAGGGTCTGGGGACAAGCCCGTCCCTGATCACACATGTGGCGGGCTGAGACACAGACAGGCAGTTCCCAAAGCACCCCTCCGCTCATTGAAACTCTAGGCAATGAAAACAAGTCCTTCCCCCCACTGGAAACTCCTCTGCTGTGCAGTAAGCCTCCTTAGACATGCCTTTACTGTGTGTCAGCCCGCAAGCGCAGGAGCTGCACTGGCAGCATAGGTGGACGCAGGAGACTGGTACAGAGACTGCTTACCAGAGAACCCAGCTAAAGGACATCTTCTCTAAAAAGTGACTCAACAAAGAGAAGAAAAGCCAAAGCTTACCTGGCAGCAGAAATCCCCAGAGAAGGTGCCTACCAGTTTTTTGTAGGTAAGCTCACGCTATCGCTTATGCATACCCATACATGCACCCATACCCAGTGGTTCCAGCTTAGAACTGGGAAAAACTGGAGGGGAAACCACCTCTTAGAAATTACACTGTCTGGGGATGGTACATCTTATACTGGAGGTAAAGAAAAGAAAAAGCATAGGGGTGGGGGAACTTGTTGCGTCTCCTGTTTTGCCTGAATGCTTGATATTCGTCTCCCCCCTATCCTCCACCCCACCTCCTCACTTTTTTCTTCCTTTCTCCCCTCCTATCAACTCCAGGACACTGGGTACACGGGCAAAGCAAAGACACCGGGTGCCCTAGCTGGAAATTCTGAAGAGCATCTAAACCCTCCCTGCTGTATTTTATTTTGTAACTTGCTGTAAGTTTGATGGGGCACGTGACAAAGCTTTGTGGAGAGAAGAAAAAAAAAAAAAAACCTGATCTTCTTAATTGCTCATTCCCAAGAAACAAAATACTTCAAGGGGGAATGGACCCCCCCCCCAAAAGGAGGTGTGTATGGCAGAAGATAGCATGTAGGGTGAACAGGTGATTCACAAAGCTTTCCCACCCAGACCCTGGTCCTTCCTGATATGCCCAGTATGCCCTGCTCCCCAAAAGCCTCAGGGCAAATTCCCCATCAACATAATGTAAAAAAAACTGAATTAAAAGACCCATTAAAGGAGAGGACAGAATTCCATGTGAGAGTCAGTCAAGTCCTTTGCCCCAATGAAAGGAAAATTTTGCAAACTTCACTCCTGCCCTGTGTTTTTCCTGCCACAAGGCCATGGCTACTGAAATGGCAATGTTAATTTGCAAGTTTGTGCAATGGTGAAGAACATGACTGGTTCATAGTGTAGTCATCTGAACTATAAAAGCTATAAAGCTCGTGTGTTCTGCTAACCTGCGAGATTTAATTATACAAACAGAGAGGGTATCAACGCTATAAAGTCTTCTTCCTTTCTCCTTCTTGCTCTCTCCCACCCTCTGCAGCTCTCCCACCCTCTGCAGTGGAGTATGTTCCCATAGCAGCTAAAACCTCACTGACACTCAAAACAGTGTGGTGCCAAACACAGTGCATTGGAGCAGGCTTCTACTTTCCTAGAGTTAATACAAATTACTATCCGTTCTTTCATTATATCTCTATTTTGAGTTCTTAATGCAGCTGGGATTTTATTACGCTGCACGTAATTCACATTTTTTACTTTAATGTGTTTTATATCCTTACTTGGCGGGTTTGGAAACTTGGAAATCTTCCCCTTTTCTAAGAGATACCAGGGTGCCTAATAGTTCACAGGAATTAGTGATTATGAGAATTAGTGATTATGAGTTCTTTCAGCCTCTTTCAGAGAACAGCTTCCAGCCTGTTTCCTTCAGTTATTAGGAAAACTGATGTTTACACAATACGGGATCTGTACTGGTTCTGCCTGACCTTTAATCTTCGTTGCTGACCTTGTCTCCTCCAATGATTTCTGACACAGACTCCAGTTTTCCTACCACTGGTAGCCTTCACCACACTGTCCCTTGAAATAGGTGAGGGTCACGCTCGGAATCACCGATTTACAAAAATCCCTTTCCCAAAACTCTCCAGGACCCCATTATGCTATAAACCATATTGATGAACAGCAGGGCATAGTCCTCTACCCTTACAGAAGAATCCATAAAGAATGGTTTTGTGCAGTTTAAGATGAAGCAATACTTTGAAGAATGAAGCCAACAAGATTTAGTACAATCTGCTCATCTTTCCTGGATTTTAGGTTCATTGTAAAACCTCAGCATCAGCTTTCTGTCACAGTTAGGCTTTTACTGGAAATTCTTTATAAAGCCTTCTCTGACTTCTTTATAGGTTTAGACAATATCTTAACTGGAACTTTATCAAAATCACCCTAGGGGAGGTATTTTCCACAATGGAAAGTTTTCTTAGACCTTCCAAAGGAGCATCACCATTCCTTCATGAGCTAATTATAGCAGATCCTCAGTAATGGTCATATTTATGTCCTCTACAGTACTTTTCCAGATGCTCAGAGCAAATGAATACAAGATCCTCACTAAAACTCAGTGAGTTCATCTGGCAGAGAAGTAAGTCTTATCCAGGTAGGAATTTATTATTGTCCCAGGTCTCCCATCACATGGGAAGGCGATGCAGTAGATAATCTACTACAATTTACTAACAGGGGAAATGAATCACCACCAAGTCTGATACAGGACATGACATCTCTTGTGTCACTTTTCAGTGCCTCCCACAGCAGAGCACTTCCCAAGCACAATGACACAAAACTCATTGGAAGCTTGCAAGACAATCAATCAGACAAGAAAGGTCTTGCTTTCCCATAGTCCTAAAAGAAATTGCTTACTTATACATAGTTATTTTATAATTGAAGCAAAGCCTTTAAAGCAGCTACAGCACAAAGAACCAGACTAAACCTTGTTCCTTGAGGTCTGTTTCTATTTTCTTTGCATTCCTACTTTGTATTAGTTACAGGAAATTAGAAGCCAGACCACCTTCATTTCTAAAGCACAGGGTTAAATTAATTACATTTACAAAGCCTAGTCTAGCCATAGTGAATAGCTGTGACAAGAGTAATCTTGATTCATAGACGTATCAATACACTAACAACACAGCAGGTTTGCGGGTCTGTCTTTAAACCATCCAACAACAATAGATCTGTCTGCTTTTTCTTCAAGCACATTTCATGAGCAAACGTGAAGCATGAAACAACTTTTTTTCCTTTGTAAAAGACATTTTTTAAAACATATTCCAACAGAATTATTTAAATCATAAGGGCTTGCTCACAAATATAAACTTTACACTGAAATCTGAATATGTGCATAACAGCTGCAAAGAAACATTTGGTTTTTATCTGATAGAAAGAAAATATTGAATTTATAAAAAAGGAAAACATAAAAAAGTATAAATGGGATTTTGATATACCATATCATCTTAAAATTTGAGTTTACATAATTTCTATGATCTGACAGATAACACATTCTTAAGCTTTACTACTACATTTTAAAGCAAAGCTACGTAGAAACTCTTGGCAGAATGAGATCCTAGCTAGTCAGATTGACACTTGGCCAAGTGCTCCTTTATTATTTTACTTATGCTGACATGTAAGTTCTCCAACCCTGAGTTGCTCTGCTGTGCCTGGAATGACTCAGAGAGAAGGAGAGCTGGTCATGGCAGCAACTGCTCATGGCTCATAGTCCTCCTGCTGCAACGGTCTCCTAAACTCTTGGAGAGCTCTGTGCAGGAGCTAGGGTGCAGCAGACAAGAATGAGAGTGCTGGATAAACAGTAGGTAATTTTTGCATTTGAAGGAGAGGAGCGGAAATTGTTAATGTTTGCTGAACATCATGAAGGAAATCTGTCCAGAGTTCAGGAAAAGCTCAAATCCAGATCACTGGAATCCTTGTCCAGAGAGCAGGAAGCTCAAAGCTTCCCTCCATTCTGGATACTGGAAATGCAGCTGCCAGAATAAAGGCAACTTAGAAAGCAGGACGGCTTGGAAGCAGCTGTTCCTTTCAGAGAAGTGTCTCCGAGTATTTAAATTTTAGTATAATTTAACTTTTATAATTTATAAAAAATTGTATTTCTGCTTGTTGTGATTCCTAGACAATATGCAGTTTGGAGTCAGTATGAATCAGATACAGTGAAGATGTTTACATCTCCACTAGTAATGAAACTAATAAAGAAATCCAGTCTCACTGCCTATACAATTTTAATTGCTTTAGCCATACTCCTCTATTGCTATGGATTCATTATATCTTAACATTAATTTTCCTCTTCTTTTTGTTGCCAGACCTAAGAAGATACTTGTTAAGAACATAAATAGGTATGAAACCAACTGTCAGAACAAACAAACCTTGCATACCCGTTCCACGTCAAAGAACCCAAGACAAACAATACGCTTTGGCTGTTAGAAACACTCAGGGATTGTAGCGAAAATTTCAGGCTTGATGATGCTTGCCCAGCCAAGGACTTCCAGATCTAGCCTCAAAGAACAGTTTTCATATCAAAGGCTAGCAAAAGCAATAGAAAACTGTTCTAATTATTTTTTTAGGCCCAGCTAACGTGTTCTCAAAATAGCCACAGGTCCTTCTGAGAAGTCTCATTACTCCGAGGTGCTCATCAAATTATTCCTGACATTCATATTTCATGAGATATCAGGAAGAACTTTCAAAAATAGCAGTTGCAGTAAATTTAGCATTTACTGCACCCTGGCCATAGAACAAAACCACCTTTTGTATGTATGTTCTCCATGCTGGGTGCCTGAGGTAATGTATAGAAGCATGCTCAAAGGCTGTAGATTACTTCGAAAGCATCTGCAGAAGGTAACCAATCAGGTAAAAGAGTTAGGAGGTTTTTCTTCCAGAATAATTGGTAAAAAACCCCAAATTTTCAGGAAAAGTAACTAAAGTAGGCTTACATAGTGTACTTTGCAAAGATCCCAATGGGCGCTGTGAAACCCAGCTCCAAGGGGGTATAACAAGAAGGACGAACAAGAGATCCAGTGACACAAC
>NW_010125168.1:42733-58850 GCF_000699245.1 Pterocles gutturalis
AGGAAGCATTTGCACCCACTGGAGATTTGAGGAGAATTTTAATTTAGAAGAATGTAATAAAAGAAACTGGAATTTGTCCAGCCACTAGGGATTGATACCATTAATCTTAACAAAATCCCATAGCACTTTCTGTAATGCAGATAAGTTCTTTGAACCAGGTTTAAACCCAAAGATTTTGGCTAGAAATAGGAAAAGAGAAGGTGTAAAGAATTTAACAGTAGAGTTTATTACACAGAAGGTGTTAAATTTGTAGGAATATGATGCCTTTGGCAAGCACAGTAATAAACAATTGACATGCGCAAAGGATTGTGAAGGGAAGCAATTTACCAGCAGCAACAACAAAAGCTACTGTAAACAAAGCCATCATGCAGATCAAACAGGAACCTTCTGCTTTATATTTCCTGGCTGCGGACAAGCAGATGTTGCAGCAACCTTTTATCTGTATCAGACTTCCAAACCATTACAAACACATCTATCCCAGGTTGTTTAGTGATTATAACTAGCAGTCTGGATTGGGTGTCACACAAGCCATCAAAACCTTAGGTAAAAAGTTAAACGTGCATGTTTTCTCCCATGGCTCATGAATTAAGGCAGTATTAGTATCACTCTTTGGCTGTGAAGCTGTTCAACAAAGTGGCTGGCTTTGACAGTTTCCTTCTCAGCATGCCAGGCTTTTGGGATCCTAGTGTAAAGCAGATAAAAATTTCCCTTGGATTGTGTGAGATGGCTATCCCAGAGCTACAGACTCCATCAGTCAGGGTAGTACCTCAAAGGTAGGCATCTGACTGTCAAAGTCATTTGCTGTTCTGTCCTTAAGTGAATCACTGACTATACCCTGGGAATCCATGGTGGCATGAGGGATGATGTCAATTTCCACAGGATTTTGGTGAGATAATTGAAGAAAATATTTCTAGAAAGAAAAATTTCTATAAAGAACGCATTGCTGAACAGAGTGCCAGGAGTTCTGTGAGATTTCTATTTTTAGTGAAACATTTTAAGTGGTTTTAGGCAAGTGGATTTGCCTGGACAACTGAGAGTAATTTGAACACCTGGAAAATGCAACATTTAATTGAGCTGCTACTGACTGTGTGTCACAGCCGCCTTTATGTTTTACCAGAACCCCAGGAGAGGCACGCTCATGTGTGGTCTCATTAGCAGATCGACTGCTGCTGCTCTGTGTTTTACTGCTCATCTCTTCCCATGGGAACCTCTTGCTGTTTGAAGAGCTCCAGAGAGAGTTTGGTGATTTGCAAAGACAAGTGCATTCCTTACCTTGGTAGCCCCTACTCGTGATGAGGAGTACTGAAGGGAGAGAGCTTTTCTTTGTTACTCCAGTTGTATGCTTTTCTGCAGGCAGCTCTAAACCTCTGGATCAAATAATTCCATGCTACGGAGTTATTAAGTGTTTGGGACAGACCAGCTGCAGGCTTATAAGAAGTTCCCTTAGAATAGGTATAACCGTATTTTACTTTCATACTGGCAACGATCCCAACTAATATCTTCCTAATCACTGCCTAGTGCAAATTTCCTAACATTTTTGCCATTCAGAATTTAAGCCAGAGGACAAATAAAGTGGTGGGACTTCAAAACTGACAGCCAGATATGTGGCTCATGCTTTGCCATATTTTGAAATCTGTTAATTTTAAAGTTACAGGAGAAGAGGCTCTGAACACACAGCTGATCCAGGTAATTTGTATGCAGCCATTTCAAATGAGTTGGCTGAAGAGCTCTCCAGATCTTTGATGAAAGTAGGTCATAAAACTTAAAAAATGTGGAAAATTTTAGACAGCTGTAAGATGCTTTTTTGAAATTATAAACAGTGAGCGAACAAAGTAGCTAGATGTCAATCCTAGCCCACATAATGGACTAGCAAAATCTTTCACTGAAGAATGACAGTATACTTACCAATATAACTGCAAGAAAATTGATTTCACTTACTGATGTCTCACTTACAGATTTCTTCTGCGATTAATAAAGGAAACACTGTTAAGATAACACATTCCATTTTCTCTGGAAGCATTAGTCACTCTGCATTACTGCAGCTGAACAGTGCCATGTAATACAGACCACATTCAATCAGTATGGTCCATTTTAATTGGATTGAAAAGAACAGAGATGACGGACGTTGAAATATTGGTCATCATTAAAGAAGGATGTTTATATTGAGGCCTTCCACAGATTGGTTGAGTCACACAGCATTTAACATGGGATTTATTAGTGATCTGAAATAAAGTGCAGTATTCTGCTGGTAAAAGTTGCAGGTAATCGAGTACCAATAAATGTGAGCATGGATCACTAACACATACAAAGCAGGGCTGGCAGATAAAATGGTAACACAATACATACCAGCTTTACTGTATTTGAATCAGAGTTTGATGAAGGCTACAGGTCATTTGCAGTCTGGCGCTTAAACTGAAAGCTGGGCACCGAAAGCAAATTTGTTCAATAAAGGAAAAAGAAACACAGCAAACAGGATACCACAGAATTATATTTATGTTGTACATTTGTCTTCACATTGCAACATCCACATTGTTCATTTTGTGACAAGTAATTCTAATAATTTTGAATACATATTTACTGTATAATACATTTTACCAAGAGGCACTTCCAGTAATTCTGGCAAAAAGGAGCTTCATTATAGTGTCTAACTTACAAAACAGTAAAAATAAATAATGTTTATCTAAAAGATTTTTTTCCTGTACAGAATCTATTTTGTACAAAACATTTATCAGCCATTAACTAAATCACTTAACAAATACTTGTGAAGAGAATATATGAAGTATTGCTACATGTATCAAGTGCAAGATACTAGTGAAAGGAAAAGAATTATTCTGTTTACGAAAATCACCTAAAAATACAAGGCCTTGTTCCAGAAGTGTTTAAAAAGGAGAAGCTTGGTTACAACAATATTGACAATATATAAATATAAATTAATGTATGTAGTACTTAGTGAAAAGAACACTGTGTTAAAAACTGGCGTGTACAAATCCTGAACAAGATGGCACTTCTCTGCATTGCCACTTTGGCTGGCAGTTATTCTTTAAAATATTGCTTCAAAAGAATTATAAAGGTACACAAAACCCTTTTCAAACAGAGCCATATAAGATTACATTTCCACCCCCTTTCTCCTACCTTTTGAAGTGAAAGAAATCAGGGAGGGATTAATTTTGAAGTACATGTGTGATTTGTGGAAACTTGCTACTAGAGCTGAATCTGAATGAGCATCATAAAATAATTAAAGGCTCTACAGAGGGATGTGGACAGGCTGGATCAATGGGCTGAGGCCAATTGTATGAGGTTCAACAAGGTCAAGTGCCGGGTCCTGCACTTGGATCACAACAACCCCGCGCAACGCTGCAGACTTGGGGGAGAGTGGCTGGAAAGCTCACTGGTGGAAAAGGACCTGGGGGTGCTGGTCCACAGCCGGCTGAACATGAGCCCGCACTGGTGAGGGCACACCTTGAATCCTGTGTTCAGTTTTGGGCCCCTCACTACAAGAAAGACATTGAGGTGCTGGAGCATATCCAGAGAAGGGCAACGAAACTGGTGAAGAGTCTAGAGAAAAAGTACTATGTGAAGCATCTGACGGAACTGGTGTTTAGCCTGGAGAAAAGGAGGCTGAGGGGAGACCTTATCGCTCTCTACAAATACCTGAAAGGAGGTTGTAATGAGGTGGGTGTTGGTCTCTTCTCCCAAGTGACAGGACAAGAGGAAATGGTCTCAAGTTGCACCAGGAGAGGTTTAGACTGGATATTAGGAAAAATTTCTTCACCAAAAGGGTTGTCAAGCATTGGAACAGGCTGCCCAAGGAAGTGGTTGAGTCACCATCCCTAGAGATATTTAAAAGATGTGTAGACATGGTGCTTAGGGACATGGTTTAGTGGAGGACTTGGCAGTGTCAGGTTAATGGTTGGACTTGCTCATCTTAAAGGTCTTTTCCAACCTAAATGATTCTATGATTCTGTTCCAGAACTGTGGCTGAGGCACAGTGCCCTGTGGTCCCAGGCCAGAAGTCAAATCTCATGGGATAGGATGTAAGCTGACCAAAATCCTCAGTGTTTTGTGAAGTAAACTTTAGTTGGCCTTTCATGAAATTGAAAATACAAAATTTGTATGATTTGGTCCCAAAATCTGATGGGGGATCAAGTGCTTCAGTTATATCAACACACTCAAAAGTTTTCCTTCAGAAAGGGTTTTAACCTTGCTGCATTAATTTCTTGATTAGTTTCACCAAAATGGAACTTTTTTTTTTAAACTCACATCTTGTACATGATATACATACTTGTATAGTTACCCAGATAGCCAAGCTGTATTCTAAACCAATTATTTTAGAAGCATACTTCCACTAATGAAGGCAAAGGTTAAAAAAAATGTGTTTCTGTTGGAAAATGTCCTAGATATTTTTCTATCAAAAGCACTAAAAAGAAAAAAAACCTGCCACCCATCAGTGAAAGTGTTAATTTGTTAAACAAACATAACCTACAGTGTGAACATCTTCTTAAAAAGTGAATTTAAATTATTTTCCATAATGTAAACATCTTATATCGATACTCAAAGAAGACTTAACTTTAGAAAAGTAATGACCAAATGTATGTTGACATGTTTGAAATATTAAAAATATCAACACCACACAGCAGTTATAAATGCTGGTTTTGATCTTTTAGGATACCATCTGCAGTACTGTATTAACGTTTACAAACATCTAAAAGTGAAAATTTTGCATTCAAATATAGATTTTCATCATGTGTCAGAATGAGGCAGGAATTCTGAAAAGGAAAGATAGCTTCAACAGATGGCGGGCTTTCTACCTAAATTCATATGTACATGAATGGCAAACCTTAAATTGTTTTCTCGCTGATCAGATTCCAGACCTCCCACCTTGTTTTTTTCCTTTTTATGAAAGCATGGGGGTCATGTCAGGGGAAGAAAAAAAAAAAAAAGCAAACCCCAAAACCTCAATCTCCTTTAAATAAGTATTTAAAAGCAAAGAGCAATTGCTAATTCACATTAATTGCTTGTACATGTTCGCTGCGCTAAAGGAAGACGGCACTGAAAAACAGAGCATCTAAGCCCACTGCCTTGGGGCCATTGCTGTGAGCAAACCATGGTGAGGCGGGTATGGAGTTGGATTACTATAAGGTATTCCTCCAGCTACTTTGTTCTTTACCTCCCATTATTTTCTGCCCAGGACTCCCCACCATTTGCAACCCAACGGAGCAAGTGCAGCTCCCTCTGGGAGACCAAGGCAAAGCAAGCTAACACATGCCTGCCCTGCTAGGGCCACTGCTTATTTGATCTGATTTCTATGGTTTTTCAATCAGGACAAGAGAATTCAATCATAAAAGGGTACACGGTCTGCAGCTCTGGAAAAGTCCTTTATACCTGCTCTTTCACTTCCACACAGACAGAAAACAGAAATATTTGGGTTTCCCCATCTAATTTGCCACTGAGATATGCCCCTTTCCACACCTGCAGATTTCAGCAGCACTCCTTGGTGCACACAGATCCCATAAGCCATCAACAGCAGAACAAGTCTCATCTGCTGTCCCATTTCCACACGTTGGACATACTGCAAGCATGGCTTTGGAAGTAAGAAACAACTGGCGCAGACTAGCTACCTGAAAAGCTCAACTGAAATAAATATTCTTTTTTTTTTTTTTTCTTCCTCTAGCACCAAGCAAAGTTTTCTTTAATGTCGGAGAATTAAACTACCTCAGCCAAAAATCCTTCTTGGTTTACTGTATGCTTCAGCTCCACAGGCCACGGCCAAGGACAGCTGGTTATACCTGAATTCATCATCTGCCAGAAGGAATAGTTTTACATCTGCAAGCACTTGGGGAAATTTTTGCATGTGCCTCAAGTGACATTGGCAAGCTTCCAAACTGCACAACGCTTATTGGTTGTTCTTTCTGCTTTACCAAAGAAGTATTGTTAACTAGCTCAAGCTTTTGCTCCCTTTTGTCATTGTGAAAATGAACTGTCCAGAAATACACCCGCACTCTTCTGCCTGCAGGCTCCTGAGGAGCTTGCATCATTCTAAGAATTCAAGCAGGTGCTCACGTGGGCAAAGTCTGCATCCTACTGAAGAGGTGTGATGTATTTTTCATCAAGGGAACACCTGCCTGCCAGGAAAATCCCCCTAATGGCCTCTGAATAAATCATAATTAGGATGTAAATGGAGGATAACTCTTGCACTGCTCCCTCCAACACTGGGATTCAATAACTACCACAGCAGGGGCTAAAACCCTGCTTTGATTTACCTCCGGAGTTGTTTTGGTAAATGAAAGTGATGAAATTCAAAGAAAGATTTATCATACTAAGTTGCTCTCAGAAGTACCAGTGCTATGTTGCTCTAATTCAAAATTTGCCTCCAATAATCACTATTTTTTGCTATCTCTTTCAATGACTGCGTAAGACAGCTGTCACCCTAATTTCAATTATTCCCCTCATCTTAAAAACACTTCGCACGCATTTTCTTCAGGAGGCCTGGACACTCTTATTTGTTGATTCCTTTGAAAACATGAAAAAAAAAGAGATTCCCCTACCCTAGTTAATGGGAATATATATCTTTAATGCTGCCACCATTTTGACTAATGCTGCAACAGAAACTGTGATTAAAACCCCTGAAACTCCATGGCTACTTCACTGCAGTGGGATTACATTTGGTTTTGAAACGAAAGGAAAATTATGCATGTTGCATAAAGTCTGTTTCACACTGGACTATAATTTCCTTTTCTCTTTCCTACAAATTGCCAGTTTGACTTTCTCCCTGTATGTTTACAACCCCATCATCTGGAGGACTAATTACACCAACACTGTGCTACCAGTTGAGGAATACCCAAATTCTCAGGCCAATGTCCAGGCCCAAGACTGGAAAAAACAAGTAACCCTTCATGCCTTCCTCTTAACTGCAGTGCCTGCAGCAGACCTGGGAGAGGCACGTTTTCTGCTCTGGGCAGGATGCTCAAGAAATTCTCATGCTCACCCTTACACTGAAACCTTTCTTCCTTAAACATGCAACACTGGAACGTTTCAATTATAACAGTACTTGAAAAAGTAATAGGAAATATCATATGTTTTTATCATACATTTCAGAGAAAGACCAGCCACAGACTGCCATTGCTATCCTCCCAATCTATGGTCCCAAACTATTGAACCATAGGGTTCTTGGAAACCAAAGTCTCAGACTTCTCCTAAAATAAAAGGTAATAAAAATATTTCGGGGCTTTCACACCCTCTGCTTCCATGTGTTCCTTCTGCAAGACAAGCGCAATGAGAGAAGTTATATTCCACAGCAAACATCATGTGACTATCAAGCAAACTGAGAATATGGGGACAAAAGGGTTTATATGTGATTGCTATGTGAGAAGCAAAGAGCTCTTCTCGCTGCACTGGGAGCTGCAAGCACTGCAAAAAGCCTCCTGTTTAAGGGAACAACAAACTCCTCCTAGACTAGAAGGAAACAGGATCAGCCATCAAGTGACATTACAGCTGAGAAAACAAAATATCCAACCTGAAAGAAACAGCTCAATCCTTCTCTCTGTTTTTAAAGAACCGAAAACTAAATTTTTTTTTTAAATATTTTTTTTAAACTGCAAAAGACTGCTTAAATGGGGCTTGCTTCTTCTAGTACTTAACAGACCTCTTTGCATACTGTACATACCAGAAACCCATATCAACACTGTAAAAGTCCCATCTGCAAACTGAGTACTTTGCTGATAGAATACAATTTTTCTCTTATTTTTTTCCAAAAATACTGCACAGGCTGTGGTTTATTTGGGGTTTGCAACACCAAAGGACTGCACAAAGTGGAAAACCATCAAGGTCTAGCCTCCAAACGGTTGTTGCAACTTCAGGTCAGAAAGTTGTGTCTCCTTTGGATAAGAAACTGCTATAAAACGCCCTAAAAATTAACTGCTTCATCTTCTAATCAAAAGACCCAAAGCAAAAAAAAAAAAAAAAAAAGGTAATTACATGTTTGATATAAAGTCTCTCTGGTGTTTTATTTTGTGTTATATTTAACCCAATCTGGGAAATTTCCTGATCACTGCCTGCCAGAAATGCACTGCAAAGACTGAAAATAGGATTCATAAGGAGTGGACACCTGCAGAAATTGTAGTAACCAATAGTAACTAACTGTAGTTACTATTAGTAACTATTTGGAGTGCAAAAAAAAAAAAAAAGTCACCTCTTACAAAATTAACCACTCCCAGCTACTTTATTTAGCTTCTCCACTGGTATTCCTTCCAGTCTGGATAAAATCAACAGTCATTCTGATTTTAAGCTTGTCCGCAATTTCTTCACTGTAAAAGACCTGAGCTAATCAAACTGTACCCACAAACAGGCTTGTGTAGCAATGAACCAACAATTTTTGACAGCTGCATCGGCTCTATAGGAAGAAAGTTTAACATTAAAAGCTGATACTGATTTTACCTAATGATGACTAGGAAAAATATAATAATTCAATTTCAGCATATTTTGAGGATAATTTTTCTTGGTTCAACGCTGTGTATGCTTGCTTAGAGGAGTATGTGGAACTCCACTTGCAGGATCTGGCCTCATTCTTTAATACATCTTTGCAAATTTAGCAACTGAGCACCCACTAACACTTTCCTCAATAACTTATTTTCTTCTTCTTCTAGCAAAAGCATTATAAAAATAAATACAAAAATTCCAGTCCCAGTGATCACACACTGAAAATGGAGAAAAAAGTGCTTGTAAATGTGAATTTTAAAGGGCATAATGAGGCATATTAAATCATCTTTCATATGACAAGGTATGCATAACACTTGTATAAGAAAAACTCAAATAAAATGATTAACCAAAGTGACTGAAGAGGTGTGGAAACAGTGCAAGCTTGAATTGGTGGAGACTTCTGATTTCATTGAAAAACACTTACAAAATATTTCTGTTGATAAGAGCATTGAGGGCCATGCTCTAGAGTCACTCTGTTGAAACGCGAACACCTTCTCTACTGGTAAGAGTAGAATGGGATGATATCAGGCAAATCCAACCTGTAAGACACCAAAATCCTGTTTTCCAGCAAAAGCTCAGCCTAACAGAAATGCAAAGCAAAACGAAACTCTGAAGTGACAACACACATGCTGATTGGCTTTGATAGAGAATCTTTTCCAACATTTTTGGGGAGGTATCAATAGGATCATGAAATATGGTGAATATGTAACAACAGCAAAAAGTGATGGATGATGGCCATGTCAGAAATTTAATATAGAAAGGACTTCTCCTACAAACTCTTCCTTTCACAAGCATTCTTACTCACACAAGCAATCCTCTTCTTGGCAAGGGGCTGCAGGATCAAAATATAAAAAGCATACATAGTCAGATGATTTTTGAGAGATATTAAACTTTATATATATAATTATTTTTGTGGGAAAAAAACTCTAAAATGTGTGGTACTGGTTGGTGCTGCCAGTCCCAAAGAGCATTAATATTTTAAAGCCTTGATCCTGTAGACCACTGGCTTCCCAGAAGGGTCTATACAAATTACTCAAGACTTTATTTGTTGGGTTTCAAAATGGCTACACGGTATAAAAATGTATTTGTATTTATTTTTTAAAAAATTAGCTTTACAAAAAACCTTTCCTTTTTTTCTTTTTCTTCTTTTTTCTTAAAGATATAATTATCTACAGGAACCCATAAAAATTTTTCCATATTTACATCTAGATAGCTAATCATTGACAAATATAATATCGTGAAATAAAATATTGAAAGTGAATATTCAACCTTTTAAATAGACATTTGGCTCACAGCATAAACAACAGAGAAAACAAATAAACAGAACTGGGAAAAAAAAAAAAAAGATCTGCTGTTCTTACAGGCCCGATCTTTTCCTTTCTCTTAAAAAAATAAAGAAAAAAGAAGAAAAGTAAGTATATCGGTGGGATCAAACAAGCTGCTTCTAAGTAGAATTCCAGCAACAAACTGCTCTCATCCAGCACCTCACACTGAAAAGCCAAGTTCTCTGAAGCTCATGTGAGTGGTTGCTGAGACAGACGAGTCCCCGACTGGTGCAGGACTGGCACCTGCCCCTGATGCTGCTCCTAATGCATCATTCGCCTTTTGCTCTAAGGAAGGGCATGGCCCTCACACTCCCTTTCTTTTGCTCTCCAGAGATGGCAGTTTAGCATCGTTCTTAAATGATATATTTGGCCACTGATGCACGCAGGCATAAGGTTAGGGTAGGAAGATGACAGTGTGACTCTCGTTTCCAAGTACGCACGTGCATTTGCTCTCTTTTCTCTCCTGCCCAAACACACACACGCTGCCCCACGCAGCCACTCGCACACTCACAAGTACACAGAGGGCTGGGTCCTCTCAAGGGGAACAGACCAGCGTGCCACACAGTCCCTCAGAACCTCCTTTGGAAAATGGGTTTCCTGGCACATCCCTTTCCCCAGCAGCCTGGGAAGAGCCAAGGAGGAGGAAGAGGAGGAGGCAAAGGAGCCCGCACAGCCGATGGGGCCAGGCCAGCAGCCCGGGCCAGCATGGCCCCTGCTGAGAGGCTGCTGCCTGCAGCCAGAGTGCAAACTGGGACTTGGAGGCCTATGGGGAATGCAAAGCTCCTCAAAATGGTCTCTGGTTCCCTTGTGGGCACCAATTGTCTAGAATTCAGGCTTTCTATTTGTTGTCGTGTATCGGGACATGTGCTACAGCTAGTCTAATAAGAACTCAGACCATGCTCTATTACATTACATCCACTCACGCTCACAAACACCCTCTCACGCACACATATATGTTGGCAGGATACATGAGCATTTATATAAAGCTTTGGAACTTTTATCCCTCAGCATTAAGAGCAAAAGCTGCTTAACTGGTACCTTACTGTTAACTGCAAATGTGCTTTAGAAGCAGCATTTCCTTAGATAACTTTCTTCTGTAAATATCACAGTGACCATAATATATCATTAAATGTATTTTGCTGAAGTGCACAGCCAATAACCCTGGCTATATATATGTATATTTTTTTAAAATATAATTCCACCCACCCCCAAATCTCTTTAAAGAAAGTCTGTAAAAGCCGGTGTCGCAGTGTGAAAGCTTCCTTGAGCATAGGAGTTTAAACAATGTACCTCACCATAAAAAGGAAAGAGAAACAGACTAAACAGCTGTAGGCGCATTAACCCATACTTCTACAGTGTTGTGTCTAAATGCTGTGCTGGCTTGAGAAAGAGTCTGTGCACAAGTCAATTTGTCTTAAAATACTGCTGTAAATATTGTCATTGGTTTGGTTCTACAGTTGTGTTCTCCTCTTCATCCCTCTTCAGCTTCCCTTTCTCCTCTTCCTCTTCCCTGATAGCCTGGATTTGTTCTGAAGATTGGTGCAGCGTGGATTGCTCCGTGCCTTGCTTCTCTGTCCCGGCTAACCTCTCCTCGTCCTCAATTACTTTCTTCCACATTTTATGGTTCTGAAGCAGGTGCTGAGTGATCTGACAGTAGATTTTCCTCCTCTTGAACTTCTTCTTTCCTGTAAAATACCGTGTGACATTAACGCACTGTTTTCTGTGAGGGAAGAAGAAAGAGGGACTGAAGGTGTAGGAAGCAGACAGGATGTACTATGACATACAGGAACTGGACCAAATATTTTTAAAACCACAAACTTGAATAGTCTTGAAATTCAGAAAGCTATGCCTCCCCAGACCTCCAAGAAAGCAAACTGGTTTCCTGCACAGTTTGAGCCCCAGCTTTCATCCTGTCAGAGGCTGCATGCTGTCCCCGAATATGCAGCTCACAGAGACACCTAGTGCTTGAATTATTCTGCATATAACACGTTGCTGAGCTGATTCTGCTAGCTTTTTTTTTACATCAAGTACTTAACGACTCTGATCAACCTACTCCAGAACACACACATTAAATTCTGTGGGCCCCCCCACCACCTCCAATGGATCCCTGCTGATTGCCCTGGAAAAGAAAAGAATCCTGGTTTTGTTTTCTCTACATTTTACCTCTGAGCTGTAGCAGGATAATGAACTAGCAAGCATTAATAATTAAAGGAGGGAACCAGTTCCTATGTTTCCTTTTCAAAGTCAGAGATTTACCACTCCACCATTGCAGTGGAGATGACCTTAAAGCCTTTGCACAACATCGCTTCGGCAACGGAGCCTGACCACTGAAGAAATAGTCATATAGCCAAAGCTCGCTTGTCTTTGGTTTTGAAGCATCAGTCCCCTGCTGTCAACCTATAAAATCTTTTTGCTGCTGGTAGTTCTCATGGCTTCTGACACAGCCGCACTGCAAGTATTTTGCTGTCTGAAGTGTTTTTTTTTCTGTGTAACTATAGTCTGTCCAATGCAGATTGTTAACTCCTTAACAGTACAAGGCTTGAAAATTTTCCCTGGTCATTAACAGTGGCAATGGCAGTCACAGAACTGAAATAATAACCCCTCCAAAGACAACTGCTGATTTCTTTTTTTAAAGAAGGTGACGCAGAGGAATGTTTTTTACCAAATAAATTTGCGTGGATTAGTATTTGCAGGTTGCCCAAAGTATGTCTGTGTCAGGATCCAAAACGTTTAGCCCTTGAAGCTTTTGAACTGGAAACAAAGAGCTTTTCACTGAGCACAGACCAAATCCAACTCAATCCTTCATTAGAAAGCCCCTGGTTCCCTGTAGGAAACCTTCAGGTTTAGCACTAATAAGAAGCCCCTACTCTGCCAGTGCCGCAGCAGGGCATTCTCTCCTGGGTTTCCCAGGTGACCCCACATTTTGCTGCTCCCTGCAGAGACCAGCAAGTACTTGCTGCCATGTTAACATTTGTCTGAATCGCTGAAGACTGAGCCTGTTTAATTATTACACTTGCATCAGAACTTTGGGGAAATTACATGCTCCTGCATAATAACACAACCAATGACTGATTTTAAGCTATCTTAAGTTTTTATAAATCTAAATTCATCTCAACTGCTTTAGTGAATTATCAGGACCTAGGTGATGTGTTTTCTGCCACAACTATATTTCCATCTGACTAAAAGTCACGTCCATCAGGAAAAAGATCTTCACCAACTTCTACACATCTCTTAGTATCTATGCTTCTGACATCTCAACCTTTTATTTTGTTTAATAAAGTTTAGAACATCCAAAACTGTGTTGATCATAGGTATAAATATCTAATGACCTGTAAGACTTCCTATATCGACACAAAAAATGCAATAGATTCTTAATTCAGATCCACACAGTTACAAAAAATTTAGGGAACCAGAAGAAAACAGTTTGTAACATGTTGGTATGACTGAAAAGATGAGCACCCCTCACTTGGTAAGAAGGAAGTAGGAAGAATTTGTTTGGATACTTCAAAACTTCTGCTACATTCATTTTCAAGGTTTTGAATAAGGTAAAGAGCCTAAAAGTAACAGGTTGAATAGTAAAGTAGAATTCATGGAGTAGAATGTGAAAAAACAGAATACAACTAAAAATTAGTCTGTTTTCAACGTGACAAGGGTTAAATGCTTTGTGCTTTTAACCTGAAAGCAGTATTGTTGGACTTGACTAGCATTGATACAGAAGGTAAGTTAAACATGTGGCTCTGCCTGCTATTACAGAGATGATCTTAGAGAGCTGGTAGATCATAAGGTGCTAAAATAAACCCATGTGTGCTATATTATTTAATATCTGCTGTTCTCAACATTTTTTGTGCATGTGAACCTGCTAAACTTAAAATATGTGCAAGTGTGCATGTGTTAATAGCAGCAATGATTTCTCAAACATAAACTGTACACACCCAGATCTTACTAGAGATAAAAGGTCAATTCTGCATGTCAGGAGACCTAGATTTTACTTCCAGGCCCTTATATGACTTATTGCAATCATCAAATCTTTCAGCTTCTCAGCTTCCCCAATGGAAAGTGGGGAAGATACTCAGTAGGGCATGGAAGTGTTGGGGGAAGAACAGAAAAAGTGAGGCTGTTGGAGAAAAAGCTATGTATCGGTATTTCAACAGCATGCTTAAGGTTGTTGCTTTCTAGAAGGAATAGATACAGGGGTGGGAGAAAAAGATGACCCAGAAGAAGGAAATAAAAGTACAGTAGTAGGAAATTCAGGGGGAAAAGGAACACAAAAGAGAAGAAAAGGCCATATGTGCAGGATTAAACTGGTAAAAGACACAGGTCTACAGCTGCAGCCTTGTCTCTTAAAGATCACTTCCAACAAGTTCCCGAGATCTCCTTGCAAGGTACAAAGTTTTCTTCTCAATATGACAAATGTTGGCACTGTTGCATTTCTGGAGGAGAGGCAGGAGACTATCAGCTTTAGTTACTGATCAGCCAGAAGGGCCAAGGGATGCAGCTCCCAGCACACTACACAGCAATTCTCAGTGCCAATTGTCTCCCCACTCCTTCCTATATGCTACCTTGAAAAGATCTGCATTAAAATACTTTAATTGCTAAAAACTTTTACTGCATCAGCACCTCAAAGCCTCATTCTATTGTTCCTGTACATCATGCTAACTCATAGAAATGACAAGTGCTTTCCCCAAAAAGTCTTCTCCAAACCGTCCTTTCTTCAAGTGAAATTCTTACAGTCTACTAACATTAGTGCTGGAAGCCCTCATGTACAGACGAGTGATCCACCACCAGATACCTCAGCTAAAGGCAGAAATAAGTAGCAGATAGGAACAGCAACGTCTATCAGTTCTGAAACCACAGAGTGCCTCCATTACCAAACACAATCTGCTGCATGCCAGTTTCACCAAGGACAGCACTGAATCACTGTAACCCTGGAGAGGCACATATTGAACCTGAGCAGCTCACGGTCTCAAGGCTTTTAAAATATAGCTGCTTAGTTTGTGGTCATAACATGGAACTTGCTCTGTTGAAAAATGTAAGTGTGAGCAACTTACTAGATTCAGTGTTTTCACAAGTTTCCATTTCTGCTGTTTCTTCCTCTTCATGCTCATCAGTGTCTCCTGATTCATCGCTATCTTCTATCCATTTTCCTGGCATCAGCCCTGCTGAGTCATAGGAGTTACACAGTGGTCCCACAATGTGAGTGATGAAAGATTCCTGGAGGTGTGCCAGCTGAGGAGCAGAGCGATCCATGAAAGGACTAATTGGCAAGCCTAGGCTAGCCTCTTCATCACCCTGGAGATGAAAAATAGCGGTAATTTCTCTGAAGTAAATGAAACAAAACCATGTCACTAAAAGGAGTAATGCACATCAAACCAATTAAAAATGATGAAAGAAAAATTCAAGTGTACTGCCACTTCCATAGCATGCTAGCATGACGTTATTATGGTACCATCATGTCAAATGATTAATCAAAGTTACAGCTCTTTTCTTGTGAGAGGACGCACTATCAACAGCGTGAATTTAACAAGGATGTCAATTGATGACTGTGCAAAATGATGCCCACTGCCATTGTTCTGTACTTTACACTGTGAGTGCAAAAGTTTGAAAATTATTTTTTTCTTTCATCACACTTTTTTTTTTAAAACCCTTCTTATTTTGTGACTGTTTGCTCACAACAACCTTGCAGTCAGCCATGTGTTTGCAGGGAACAAGACGGAACGACTACAAGAAAGGGCTATCTCATTCAACTAGTTTTCTTATGAATTTCTTCCTTACTATACATATTTTAACATGGAGAAGAACTTTTGGCTTTGGGTCATAAGTATTTGTTTCCTCAGAAGATTGGAATGATCCCTATGAAAGCTGGGGTTGCTCAGAAGCAGTAAATCTTTCCCATAAAGCTTTTTGCTAGCTTTTCTTGTGGAGAGAGGTAGAAGGGATGTATAGGAAGACTTTTCTCTCACTCCTCTCATGATGTAAAAGAAAGTTAAACTCTCTTGCAGAAAAAAGTCTGATATACTCACTTGTCCCTACCACAGCAAAGCTGGTGACATCAGTGAGTTTTCAGCTGAGTAGACATGTCAAGACTGGATGCCACCTTCCCAAGAAAAAAAAATCTAATCCCCCTAATCAAGCTTGATATGGAAATTAATGTACTACTACAACACAGAGATCCATATTTGAGAATGTAGATTAGAATCTGGAGAGATGTTTTCCATTTCCATGAAGTTACAGATTGCCCAAATTTATCTCCTTCCAACCTAAACTGTCCAAAGTCACAGACAATCTATCTGGTCAACACCCTATTGATATCCAGGAGT